>NW_025322260.1:0-11932 GCF_019176455.1 Solea senegalensis | reverse complement strand
AAGTTGTGTTTTCAGGGCATTTTGGTTAGCCTGTGTGATCTTAGAGCCTCTGAGAAAATCCAGAGGCTGTGATATCACACAGGCTGTAAGCCTCCACGCCACGTCACGGCAGTGCCCATGTGGAGGTAAAAAAAATAAAATAAAATAAAAAATGGAACCAAAATAAAACAAAATAAAAACTATAACAGAAACAAGAAAAATACAACAAAAATAAAAACAAGAAACCAAACAAAAAAATAAAACGAAATAAAAACTAGAACAGAAACAAGAAAAATACAACAAAAATAAATACAAGAAATAAAGCCAAAAAATACAACAAAATAAAAACTAGAACAGAAACAAGAAAAATACAACAAAAATAAAAAATAGACACACAGAACCTTTTTTTTTTGTTTTTTGTTTTTTGTTTGTTTGTTTTTTTATTTTTTTTTGTTTGTTTTTTTTTGTTTTTTTGAACACACTCTCACACACATAGACAGACAGACACTCATGTCCTCCTGGCCCTGGACGGAAACTTTTTTTTCGGGCTGAAGCCAACCCTCACTTTTATCTTTTTAACCAGCAGCTGTGAGGGAGAGGGCCCATACTTCCGTGGGGTAAGCTTCAAAACAAAGAAAAGGTACACATGAGCTTAGTGAACTTGGACTGTGGTGTGATAGCAATTGCAAGGTTTTATTTTAACTTACCTTTGGATCCCTCTCCTCCTCAGCAGTGTCGTGCGTGGAGGTGGAGGGCGCAGAGGTGGAGGACAGAGCGGAAGCAGATGAGGGAGCATGTGTTCCTCTTCTGAGTGACATGCAGACAAAGAGCTCCCTCATCTGCTTCGCTCGTGTCAAGGTGTTGTGAAGGGAGTAGAAACGCTCCTGCGTCCGAACGTCATGGCACATGAAGGTCGCCACATGCTGCCGCACTTCTGAATCATTGGACTCAAAATTCTAGAGAAAAGAAAATGAGGCATTAATGAACAAGTTTCAGTGTGACGAACACAACTGACAGGCCACAAATTGAGCAAATCCTCATCATGTTTTTTTGACACCTACATAGGTCGCCACCGCCGACCTGACGTCCATGAGCGCGGGCGATCCCCTCAAGCCCATCTCTTTCCAGGCCTTCCGGAAATATTTAACCAGATCCTTGGCCTTGCCGCGGCCAAGGGCGGAGAAAAAGTAGGGGTTGGTGGGGACCGCCCGCTGTCGGAGGCGGAGCCACTCGCTGCACCACCCATACTCTTCGCTTGTCAGGTAAATCTGCGCCACACCAAATTTGCGAACGGTCTTGTGCTCCATTACCTGCAGGAGACAAAGTATGACACCGCCAATTTGTAAGTGTGGTGCATGAACAAAAATTGACGTCTAAGTGTTGGGAAAAGTTTGGGAATGAGATTAAACTGATACTTACATTGACCTGGTAGCCCGCCTTCTCATCTCCCACGGCGTCCTTTACCTCTTTGACCTTCATTTTAGTCAGGACGCCTGACCTGTGGCCATATATACAGGAGAGGTAGGCCGCCAGGTACCCGAAGAACCTGTAGCGGGTCCTGGGGTCTCTGGCTGGCGCCGTTCTCATGTCCTCTGTAATTAGAGTAAGAGACAGAAGAGAACCCTTAGACATGCACACTTAAAGGTTTTAGGCTCTGACAAAAAGTGTGTGAGAGAGAAAGAGAGAGAGAGGCAATACAGACTCACCAAGCAATTCAGGCATTTTCGCCCTGGCACTGGGCCAGGGCGAAAATGGGCCAGGTCACTGGGCCAGGTCCTCCTTGGACACCAGCCGCTGCTGCTTGTCCTGTTTAACAAGCGCCTGGTGTCCAAGGAGTTTCCTCCCAAGGTCTCTGTACACCTTTCTCAATTCCCTCACGAGGACATTGACCTGGGAGGTTTTAAGGCGGCAGTGCTTGGGCGGCGTGTCCCTCAGGTGTTCCAGGAACGAGATGGCCTGGCCCACATACAGCGCAACTGTCGTTGGGGCCAGGCCAACATTGCGCAGGAGAGCAGGGTAACTGTAGAAAGAAGACCAGTCTGGATTTAGTTTCAGTCACATCTTTCCAATACTTCATCATCATCATCATCAAAACCTAAGCAAAAGACTTGCAAAGAAGGAACATGCTTATCCTCCGTGCATTCACTACTTACAACTTCAGGAGGGGGATGTTGAACAAAAATGTCCAGTCCCAGAGTGCCAGAGAAGGGCAGCCGAGGCAAAGATACTTTATGAAGACCTTGGCCCGGCTGACCTTCGTCTGTGCATTCTCTTTCATTTTTGTAGTTCCCTCGGGACAGTAGGTATACTCGGCATATTCCTCCATGTATGCATCTGAAAAGATGAAACACACATGACGATGAATGTAGTGAGAAAACACTCAACACACACCTGCACACATACACAATGTGTTAAGTCTTACTCATGGAGGTGCCAAACTCAATGGCCCGAATAAACGAGCCCCTGCTTCGGCCAGAGAAGTAGGGCCGCACAGCACGGAAGAGTTTACGTTGGTCACGTGTCCAACGTGACTGCTGGAAAAGCAAAACAAAACATCAATAACACCTCTACCACATGACCACATGTGCTCAATGATTCTACACTAACCTCCTCATTGGCTGTGTCCGCCTCCTCTTCCTCATCCTCCTCCTCCCTCTTCTTCTTCTGACAGGAGTTGAATAAAGGTAAGTACTTTGGACTTGGGCAAAATGATAATGACAATGAATTACACTACACTATTATCTTCTCACCTGAGGGGGAGAGGAAAGGTGTCGCTGCTTTGCCGCCCTCTTCTTCTTCGGCGGCGGCGGTGGCTGCTGCGGCGGCTCATCTTCCTCCTCCTCCTCCTCTTCCTCCTCCTCCTCAGTCCCAGAGGAGGAGTCTGTCTGCGTTTGGAGCAGGGCAGAGGACCGCCGCCGCTGCTGCTGCGGTGGTTGCTGCTCCTCCTCTTCCTCCTCCTCACTCCCAGATGAGGAGGAGGAGTCTGTCTGCGTTTGGAGCAGGGCAGAGGACCGCCGCCACTGCTGCTGCGGTGGTTGCTGCTCCTCCTCTTCCTCCTCCTCACTCCCAGATGAGGAGGAGGAGCTAACTGCTGGCTGGGCAGGGGGCGGCGCAAGCAGCTGCTGAAGGCTGGGGCGCTGGCGACGCGGAGCTGCTTTTTGGAATGCTCTCAGCTGTCTCTGAAGAGGGAAAAACAAACAGCAAAAGAAAACAGGACTACAATTATTGACAACGCAATGATTGCATTATTCAAAGAAATTAAACATGGATAGAATCTATAATTGCTATGTTTTTTTCATTCACTCACAGTGAGGTCAGCATTGAGACGTGTCGCCTCGTCCAGCTTCCTCTCGAGCTCTCTGACCCTTGCCCTTGCATTCATGCACGTTCGATTCCTGCAAAGGCCAGACACCCCCTCCTCTGGGTCCTCTTCTGCATCCGAGATGTCCAGTAAGGACACCATCGGAGGTCTGGGATTACTGGCCCTCAAATCGGCCAGCAATTTAAGGGCCGTGCTCCGCTTAATCGACTGAAGTTCCGCCTGAATCCGGCCAGCAGTTAGGTCCTTGTGGGCCCTGATGTGCTTTTCCAGATTCAACATGTAAGGCGCACACAGAGGGACAGGGCAGGGCCCCGGTGGCACTCGGGTCCTCCCTGTTGCCAGGTTGTTAATGATGGCCCTCTCCTTTGGGTTAACCAAATTGTGGCTGAGCCGTAGGTGCTTGGCCACCGACTACTCTGGGCATCATAAATTGACCCAAGGCCCCCGAATCTCAAGGATTTACACAAGTGATACTAAGCTCCTCAGGGTGAGGTTATGCGGGCACTGGGGGTGGTCTTGGTGGGTCTTACCAACCTTTTCAGATGAAGACTTGTCGTCTGACGCTTTGGTTATCAAATAATGTGCACATACACCTGGAAACAAGGAAATGAGGGAAGTTGTGTTTTCAGGGCATTTTGGTTAGCCTGTGTGATCTTAGAGCCTCTGAGAAAATCCAGAGGCTGTGATATCACACAGGCTGTAAGCCTCCACGCCACGTCACGGCAGTGCCCATGTGGAGGTAAAAAAAAGTAAAATAAAATAAAAAATGGAACCAAAATAAAACAAAATAAAAACTATAACAGAAACAAGAAAAATACAACAAAAATAAAAACAAGAAACCAAACAAAAAAATAAAACAAAATAAAAACTAGAACAGAAACAAGAAAAATACAACAAAAATAAATACAAGAAATAAAGCCAAAAAATACAACAAAATAAAAACTAGAACAGAAACAAGAAAAATACAACAAAAATAAAAAATAGACACACAGAACCTTTTTTTTTTGTTTTTTGTTTTTTGTTTGTTTTTTTTTTTATTTGTTTTTTTTTGTTTTTGAACACACTCTCACACACATAGACAGACAGACACTCATGTCCTCCTGGCCCTGACGGAAACTTTTTTTTCGGGCTGAAGCCAACCCTCACTTTTATCTTTTTAACCAGCAGCTGTGAGGGAGAGGGCCCATACTTCCGTGGGGTAAGCTTCAAACAAAGAAAAGGTACACATGAGCTTAGTGAACTTGGACTGTGGTGTGATAGCAATTGCAAGGTTTTATTTTAACTTACCTTTGGATCCCTCTCCTCCTCAGCAGTGTCGTGCGTGGAGGTGGAGGGCGCAGAGGTGGAGGACAGAGCGGAAGCAGATGAGGGAGCATGTGTTCCTCTTCTGAGTGACATGCAGACAAAGAGCTCCCTCATCTGCTTCGCTCGTGTCAAGGTGTTGTGAAGGGAGTAGAAACGCTCCTGCGTCCGAACGTCATGGCACATGAAGGTCGCCACATGCTGCCGCACTTCTGAATCATTGGACTCAAAATTCTAGAGAAAAGAAAATGAGGCATTAATGAACAAGTTTCAGTGTGACGAACACAACTGACAGGCCACAAATTGAGCAAATCCTCATCATGTTTTTTTGACACCTACATAGGTCGCCACCGCCGACCTGACGTCCATGAGCGCGGGCGATCCCCTCAAGCCCATCTCTTTCCAGGCCTTCCGGAAATATTTAACCAGATCCTTGGCCTTGCCGCGGCCAAGGGCGGAGAAAAAGTAGGGGTTGGTGGGGACCGCCCGCTGTCGGAGGCGGAGCCACTCGCTGCACCACCCATACTCTTCGCTTGTCAGGTAAATCTGCGCCACACCAAATTTGCGAACGGTCTTGTGCTCCATTACCTGCAGGAGACAAAGTATGACACCGCCAATTTGTAAGTGTGGTGCATGAACAAAAATTGACGTCTAAGTGTTGGGAAAAGTTTGGGAATGAGATTAAACTGATACTTACATTGACCAGGTAGCCCGCCTTCTCATCTCCCACGGCGTCCTTTACCTCTTTGACCTTCATTTTAGTCAGGACGCCTGACCTGTGGCCATATATACAGGAGAGGTAGGCCGCCAGGTACCCAAAGAACCTGTAGCGGGTCCTGGGGTCTCTGGCTGGCGCCTTTCTCATGTCCTCTGTAATTAGAGTAAGAGACAGAAGAGAACCCTTAGACATGCACACTTAAAGGTTTTAGGCTCTGACAAAAAGTGTGTGAGAGAGAAAGAGAGAGAGAGGCAATACAGACTCACCAAGCAATTCAGGCATTTTCGCCCTGGCACTGGGCCAGGGCGAAAATGGGCCAGGTCACTGGGCCAGGTCCTCCTTGGACACCAGCCGCTGCTGCTTGTCCTGTTTAACAAGCGACTGGTGTCCAAGGAGTTTCCTCCCAAGGTCTCTGTACACCTTTCTCAATTCCCTCACGAGGACATTGACCTGGGAGGTTTTAAGGCGGCAGTGCTTGGGCGGCGTGTCCCTCAGGTGTTCCAGGAACGAGATGGCCTGGCCCACATACAGCGCAACTGTCGTTGGGGCCAGGCCAACATTGCGCAGGAGAGCAGGGTAACTGTAGAAAGAAGACCAGTCTGGATTTAGTTTCAGTCACATCTTTCCAATACTTCATCATCATCATCATCAAAACCTAAGCAAAAGACTTGCAAAGAAGGAACATGCTTATCCTCCGTGCATTCACTACTTACAACTTCAGGAGGGGGATGTTGAACAAAAATGTCCAGTCCCAGAGTGCCAGAGAAGGGCAGCCGAGGCAAAGATACTTTATGAAGACCTTGGCCCGGCTGACCTTCGTCTGTGCATTCTCTTTCATTTTTGTAGTTCCCTCGGGACAGTAGGTATACTCGGCATATTCCTCCATGTATGCATCTGAAAAGATGAAACACACATGACGATGAATGTAGCGAGAAAACACTCAACACACACCTGCACACATACACAATGTGTTAAGTCTTACTCATGGAGGTGCCAAACTCAATGGCCCGAATAAACGAGCCCCTGCTTCGGCCAGAGAAGTAGGGCCGCACAGCACGGAAGAGTTTACGTTGGTCACGTGTCCAACGTGACTGCGGGAAAAGCAAAACAAAACATCAATAACACCTCTACCACATGACCACATGTGCTCAATGATTCTACACTAACCTCCTCATTGGCTGTGTCCGCCTCCTCTTCCTCTTCCTCCTCCTCCCGCTTCTTCTTCTGACAGGAGTTGAATAAAGGTAAGTACTTTGGACTTGGGCAAAATGATAATGACAATGAATTACACTACACTATTATCTTCTCACCTGAGGGGGAGAGGAAAGGTGTCGCTGCTTTGCCGCCCTCTTCTTCTTCGGCGGCGGCGGTGGCTGCTGCGGCGGCTCATCTTCCTCCTCCTCCTCCTCTTCCTCCTCCTCCTCAGTCCCAGAGGAGGAGTCTGTCTGCGTTGGGAGCAGGGCAGAGGACCGCCGCCGCTGCTGCTGCGGTGGTTGCTGCTCCTCCTCTTCCTCCTCCTCACTCCCAGATGAGGAGGAGGAGTCTGTCTGCGTTTGGAGCAGGGCAGAGGACCGCCGCCACTGCTGCTGCGGTGGTTGCTGCTCCTCCTCTTCCTCCTCCTCACTCCCAGATGAGGAGGAGGAGCTAACTGCTGGCTGGGCAGGGGGCTGCGCAAGCAGCTGCTGAAGGCTGGGGCGCTGGCGACGCGGAGCTGCTTTTTGGAATGCTCTCAGCTGTCTCTGAAGAGGGAAAAACAAACAGCAAAAGAAAACAGGACTACAATTATTGACAACGCAATGATTGCATTATTCAAAGAAATTAAACATGGATAGAATCTATAATTGCTATGTTTTTTTCATTCACTCACAGTGAGGTCAGCATTGAGACGTGTCGCCGCGTCCAGCTTCCTCTCGAGCTCTCTGACCCTTGCCCTTGCATTCATGCACGTTCGATTCCTGCAAAGGCCAGACACCCCCTCCTCTGGGTCCTCTTCTGCATCCGAGATGTCCAGTAAGGACACCATCGGAGGTCTGGGATTACTGGCCCTCAAATCGGCCAGCAATTTAAGGGCCGTGCGCCGCTTAATCGACTGAAGTTCCGCCTGAATCCGGCCAGCAGTTAGGTCCTTGTGGGCCCTGATGTGCTTTTCCAGATTCAACATGTAAGGCGCACACAGAGGGACAGGGCAGGGCCCCGGTGGCACTCGGGTCCTCCCTGTTGCCAGGTTGTTAATGATGGCCCTCTCCTTTAGGTTAACCAAATTGTGGCTGAGCCGTAGGTGCTTGGCCACCGACTACTCTGGGCATCATAAATTGACCCAAGGCCCCCGAATCTCAAGGATTTACCCAAGTGTCACCACCCACACTGGGCATTTACCCTAGTGTCACCACCCACACTGGGCATCATGAATTGACCCAAGACCCCTTAATCAAGGATTTACCCAAGTGTCACCGACTACTCTGGGCATCATAAATTGACCCAAGGCCCCCGAATCTCAAGGATTTACCCAAGTGTCACCACCCACACTGGGCATCATGAATTGACCCAAGACCCCCTAATCTCAAGGATTTACCCAAGTGTCACCGACTACTCTGGGCATCATAAATTGCCCCAAGGCCCCCGAATCTCAAGGATTTACACAAGTGATACTAAGCTCCTCAGGGTGAGGTTATGCAGGCACTGGGGGTGGTCTTGGTGGGTCTTACCAACCTTTTCAGATGAAGACTTGTCGTCTGACGCTTTGGTTATCAAATAATGTGCACATACACCTGGAAACAAGGAAATGAGGGAAGTTGTGTTTTCAGGGCATTTTGGTTAGCCTGTGTGATCTTAGAGCCTCTGAGAAAATCCAGAGGCTGTGATATCACACAGGCTGTAAGCCTCCACGCCACGTCACGGCAGTGCCCATGTGGAGGTAAAAAAAATAAAATAAAATAAAAAATGGAACCAAAATAAAACAAAATAAAAACTATAACAGAAACAAGAAAAATACAACAAAAATAAATACAAGAAATAAAGCCAAAAAATACAACAAAATAAAAACTAGAACAGAAACAAGAAAAATACAACAAAAATAAAAAATAGACACACAGAACCTTTTTTTTTTGTTTTTTGTTTTTTGTTTGTTTGTTTTTTTTTTTTTTTGTTTGTTTTTTTTTGTTTTTTTGAACACACTCTCACACACATAGACAGACAGACACTCATGTCCTCCTGGCCCTGGACGGAAACTTTTTTTTCGGGCTGAAGCCAACCCTCACTTTTATCTTTTTAACCAGCAGCTGTGAGGGAGAGGGCCCATACTTCCGTGGGGTAAGCTTCAAAACAAAGAAAAGGTACACATGAGCTTAGTGAACTTGGACTGTGGTGTGATAGCAATTGCAAGGTTTTATTTTAACTTACCTTTGGATCCCTCTCCTCCTCAGCAGTGTCGTGCGTGGAGGTGGAGGGCGCAGAGGTGGAGGACAGAGCGGAAGCAGATGAGGGAGCATGTGTTCCTCTTCTGAGTGACATGCAGACAAAGAGCTCCCTCATCTGCTTCGCTCGTGTCAAGGTGTTGTGAAGGGAGTAGAAACGCTCCTGCGTCCGAACGTCATGGCACATGAAGGTCGCCACATGCTGCCGCACTTCTGAATCATTGGACTCAAAATTCTAGAGAAAAGAAAATGAGGCATTAATGAACAAGTTTCAGTGTGACGAACACAACTGACAGGCCACAAATTGAGCAAATCCTCATCATGTTTTTTTGACACCTACATAGGTCGCCACCGCCGACCTGACGTCCATGAGCGCGGGCGATCCCCTCAAGCCCATCTCTTTCCAGGCCTTCCGGAAATATTTAACCAGATCCTTGGCCTTGCCGCGGCCAAGGGCGGAGAAAAAGTAGGGGTTGGTGGGGACCGCCCGCTGTCGGAGGCGGAGCCACTCGCTGCACCACCCATACTCTTCGCTTGTCAGGTAAATCTGCGCCACACCAAATTTGCGAACGGTCTTGTGCTCCATTACCTGCAGGAGACAAAGTATGACACCGCCAATTTGTAAGTGTGGTGCATGAACAAAAATTGACGTCTAAGTGTTGGGAAAAGTTTGGGAATGAGATTAAACTGATACTTACATTGACCAGGTAGCCCGCCTTCTCATCTCCCACGGCGTCCTTTACCTCTTTGACCTTCATTTTAGTCAGGACGCCTGACCTGTGGCCATATATACAGGAGAGGGAGGCCGCCAGGTACCCGAAGAACCTGTAGCGGGTCCTGGGGTCTCTGGCTGGCGCCTTTCTCATGTCCTCTGTAATTAGAGTAAGAGACAGAAGAGAACCCTTAGACATGCACACTTAAAGGTTTTAGGCTCTGACAAAAAGTGTGTGAGAGAGAAAGAGAGAGAGGCAATACAGACTCACCAAGCAATTCAGGCATTTTCGCCCTGGCACTGGGCCAGGGCGAAAATGGGCCAGGTCACTGGGCCAGGTCCTCCTTGGACACCAGCCGCTGCTGCTTGTCCTGTTTAACAAGCGACTGGTGTCCAAGGAGTTTCCTCCCAAGGTCTCTGTACACCTTTCTCAATTCCCTCACGAGGACATTGACCTGGGAGGTTTTAAGGCGGCAGTGCTTGGGCGGCGTGTCCCTCAGGTGTTCCAGGAACGAGATGGCCTGGCCCACATACAGCGCAACTGTCGTTGGGGCCAGGCCAACATTTCGCAGGAGAGCAGGGTAACTGTAGAAAGAAGACCAGTCTGGATTTAGTTTCAGTCACATCTTTCCAATACTTCATCATCATCATCATCAAAACCTAAGCAAAAGACTTGCAAAGAAGGAACATGCTTATCCTCCGTGCATTCACTACTTACAACTTCAGGAGGGGGATGTTGAACAAAAATGTCCAGTCCCAGAGTGCCAGAGAAGGGCAGCCGAGGCAAAGATACTTTATGAAGACCTTGGCCCGGCTGACCTTCGTCTGTGCATTCTCTTTCATTTTTGTAGTTCCCTCGGGACAGTAGGTATACTCTGCATATTCCTCCATGTATGCATCTGAAAAGATGAAACACACATGACGATGAATGTAGCGAGAAAACACTCAACACACACCTGCACACATACACAATGTGTTAAGTCTTACTCATGGAGGTGCCAAACTCAATGGCCCGAATAAACGAGCCCCTGCTTCGGCCAGAGCAGTAGGGCCGCACAGCACGGAAGAGTTTACGTTGGTCACGTGTCCAACGTGACTGCTGGAAAAGCAAAACAAAACATCAATAACACCTCTACCACATGACCACATGTGCGCAATGATTCTACACTAACCTCCTCATTGGCTGTGTCCGCCTCCTCTTCCTCTTCCTCCTCCTCCCTCTTCTTCTTCTGACAGGAGTTGAATAAAGGTAAGTACTTTGGACTTGGGCAAAATGATAATGACAATGAATTACACTACACTATTATCTTCTCACCTGAGGGGGAGAGGAAAGGTGTCGCTGCTTTGCCGCCCTCTTCTTCTTCGGCGGCGGCGGTGGCTGCTGCGGCGGCTCATCTTCCTCCTCCTCCTCCTCTTCCTCCTCCTCAGTCCCAGAGGAGGAGTCTGTCTGCGTTTGGAGCAGGGCAGAGGACCGCCGCCGCTGCTGCTGCGGTGGTTGCTGCTCCTCCTCTTCCTCCTCCTCACTCCCAGATGAGGAGGAGGAGTCTGTCTGCGTTTGGAGCAGGGCAGAGGACCGCCGCCACTGCTGCTGCGGTGGTTGCTGCTCCTCCTCTTCCTCCTCCTCCCTCCCAGATGAGGAGGAGGAGCTAACTGCTGGCTGGGCAGGGGGCTGCGCAAGCAGCTGCTGAAGGCTGGGGCGCTGGCGACGCGGAGCTGCTTTTTGGAATGCTCTCAGCTGTCTCTGAAGAGGGAAAAACAAACCGCAAAAGAAAACAGGACTACAATTATTGACAACGCAATGATTGCATTATTCAAAGAAATTAAACATGGATAGAATCTATAATTGCTATGTTTTTTTCATTCACTCACAGTGAGGTCAGCATTGAGACGTGTCGCCTCGTCCAGCTTCCTCTCGAGCTCTCTGACCCTTGCCCTTGCATTCATGCACGTTCGCTTCCTGCAAAGGCCAGACACCCCCTCCTCTGGGTCCTCTTCTGCATCCGAGATGTCCAGTAAGGACACCATCGGAGGTCTGGGATTACTGGCCCTCAACTCGGCCAGCAATTTAAGGGCCGTGCTCCGCTTAATCGACTGAAGTTCCGCCTGAATCCGGCCAGCAGTTAGGTCCTTGTGGGCCCTGATGTGCTTTTCCAGATTCAACATGTAAGGCGCACACAGAGGGACAGGGCAGGGCCCCGGTGGCACTCGGGTCCTCCCTGTTGCCAGGGTGTTAATGATGGCCCTCTCCTTTGGGTTAACCAAATTGTGGCTGAGCCGTAGGTGCTTGGCCACCGACTACTCTGGGCATCATAAATTGACCCAAGGCCCCCGAATCTCAAGGATTTACCCAAGTGTCACCACCCACACTGGGCATCATGAATTGACCCAAGACCCCCTAATCTCAAGGATTTACCCAAGTGTCACCGACTACTCTGGGCATCATAAATTGCCCCAAGGCCCCCGAATCTCAAGGATTTACACAAGTG
>NW_025322259.1:270000-314741 GCF_019176455.1 Solea senegalensis | reverse complement strand
ATTTTAGTTTGGGTATTCATATACAAATACACAAACACCACACTAAATGCCATTGTCACTCACTTTAAGGTGTTGCAGCATGCCCTGATCCTCTGTGATTACACTGGTTAACAGACAACATGCCTCGCGTCGCTTCTGTTGGGCTTGTTGGGCCCTTTCCTAAAATTAAATTACACATAATATGCAACACTGAATACATGTGATTAAGAACTTTGAATAAGACATTTTCTTTCCCTGATTATTTGCACTTCCTCTGATAAGAGGTGTCATCCTGGCTGGCAACTTGTTTGGCCACAGTAACATCACTGCCCTAAATGGATATACAGATAAGCCTGTCTGAGAGGCAAATTGTTACATTACTTCTGTGAACAATCATTATTAACAGGGGCATCTATAAAAATGCAGGAATCTTGAAACTTTTTCTCAATATCTAAATTCTTAACAAGAGTGAAAATAAAAGATTGACTTAAGATTCTACACACATGAAGTACAGTACACATAGATGAAATGGTTTACTTTACTTTACTTATTTTGAGTTTCTGATACTCAAATGGATGAGTTGAATAGTTTGATGGTCACAGTTATCCATGGTCAGGACAAACAGAAATAACATCACATTTAATAATACATAAGCCTTTCAGCGTTGAAATGAAAAAATATTTGATAATTTAGGACTTACCACCGTACTCCACCATTGACCTTTGGTGTCCCTGCAGATGAGACACAAGCTTTGCATAGCTCCCCTTTTTTGTGCAGATCAGACACTGATAAGTGTCCGAGTCACATCTCCTCAGCTCAGGGTCTGCTCCTTCACTGAACGTAGTGTTGCTCTATAAGAGAAAATGTAAATTAAAATTGTATTTTGTATTTTTAACATGGAAACATTTTTAATCCAGAATCAAGTAGTAATACACTGGACTGCATTTGCCTTTAATACTTTCCCTGTCCTAAAATATATGCAGGCTAACTGAAATAAATCAAATCAAATGACACTGTTGACTGTGATTCAACAGAACTTCTCATTTCTAAACATGAAAAATGTTATTCATCATCAACTCTTTTATCTTAACAATTGTAGAACTGAGGTCACACGTTTTCAAATGAGCAAAGCTGTGTGCAACTTGTCAGAGTCATTTAAAGATTAAAAAACAGATAAATACTAATATATAGAGATCATATAGTTTATCTTATACGTTTCTTGGTTGAAAATGAGACAGTGTTATATTGTCAGTGTTATAACCTGTACATATAAATAAAAGAAAAAAAGGAAAAAAAGAAAAAAAAGGGAGAAAATCGCTGCGTCTTGCTTGCTGTTACAATCGCTATCGTTACAGCATGCAGACATTACTGGTTAATAAACTGCACTTAATTGATTTAATGGATACAAATAATGACTATTCATCCAGTGTTCAATATCAAAATGTGTTTTTTTATCCATTCTTACCTTTTCCTCCGTCATTTCCCCGTGTTTTTCCCGTGTTACTTTTTCGGGTTCTCTCTTCATACTCGGTCAACGTAAACTTCATCACGTTTCAGACGCAGTCTCTTGAGAGCCAATCAGAGTGTCGTGTAGTTTGAAGGGGCGTTTCGTTGAGTGAAGGGGCGTTTCGTTGAGTGAAGGGGCGTTTCGTTGAGTGGTCTGCGGGTCTGCAGCTAGACCCTTCGTGACATTGTCCGATCTGCACAAAACCTATATGTGAGTTACGGATCTTCCCGAACATGTTTACGGAGACGCAACAGAAGTCGCCATTTTAAACAGGAAGTGCCCTCTAACTTTGCCGTACGTTGTCCGATTTGCACAAAACCTTATATGTGAGTTACGGGACCTTCCCTGAACATGTTTACGGAGACGCCGTTGACCGAACAGGAAGTCGGCTATTTTAAACAGGAAGTGCCCTCTAACTTTGCAGTACATTGTCCGATCTGCACAAAACCTTATATGTGACACCAGGGACCTGTCCTGAGCATGTCTGTAAAAGGTCACCTCCCTACAGGAAGTGGAACGACCGAAACAGGAAGTAAAGTCTTACATTGTCCGATTGACACAAAACTAGATATGTGAGTTACGGGACCTTCCCTGAACATGTTTCCGGAGACGAACAGGAAGTTGGCCATTTTAAACAGGAAGTGCCCGCTAACTTTGCCGTACGTTGTCCAATTTGCACGAAACCTTATATGTCACACCAGGGACCTGTCCTGAGCATGTCTGCAAAAGATGACCTCCCAACAGGAAGTGGAATGCCCAAAACAGGAAGTAAACTCTAAGATTGTCCGATCTGCACAAAACTTGATATGTAAGACAAGGGAACTTCCCTGAACACGTTTACGGACGCGCATTTGACCGAACAGGAAGTCGTCCATTTTAAACAGGAAGTGCCCTATAACTTTGCCATACGTTGCCGATCCCCCCCGAAATTTGGATCGACATGTGCGGGGACGCCGCTGAAAATAACTAGTACTGAAAATAACTAGTACTGAAAATAACTAGTACTGAAAATAACTAGTACCGCTCTCACCCGTTCATTCACCGCATGCGGTACTAGTTATTTTCAGTTATTAGGGTTCGAGCAACAAGGTTGCAAGAACCCTATTGAAACTGGAAGGATTATTATTAGGGTTCGAGCAACAAGGTTGCAAGAACCCTATTGAAACTGGAAGGATTATTATTATTATTATTATTATTATTAGGGTTCGAGCAACAAGGTTGCAAGAACCCTATTGAAACTGGAAGGATTATTATTATTATTATTATTATTATTCTTATTATTCCCCCAAATGAATCGCCTTTTTGAGGCCTTTCCCATACCCCAAAACTCACAGATTTTTGTGACCGCATCAATCCTGGTGTAAATTTACGTCTGAAAAAGGTTCGGGGAATGTGCGTCGAAAATTGAATGTGGGAGGGGCCAATAAGTGCGGCGCCACCTGTCCAAATTCACCATGACCAACACAAATATCGCACATGCACGAAATTCGGTACACATGTGTAGTGGGTCAGGATGAAGAAAAAATTACATTATGACCATGATCCAAACCCAACAGGAAATCCGCCATCTTGGGTTGATTGGCGATTTTTTGGCGATTTTGGCGAATTTGCAGCAATGGTATTTGAACTAACTCCTCCTAGAGTTTTCGTGCGATCACCTTCAAACTTGGTGAGGTCCCTGTGGACCAGTTGAGGAGCTCACGGTATCAAAAGTTTTTTCAAATGTCGCATGGCGCGCGAGATAGGGGGCGGCAAAGTTCGTGATGATTCTGATGTTTCGCATCAGAAAAACAAAACTCTTATAACTTTGCGATGGAAGGTCCGATCCGAACCAAACTTGCTACCATTGATGATGGGCCATGGCTGAAGACGTCTATGAAAAAACGGTGAAGTTTGAAAACAGCGCCTCCTTGTGGTGAAAGAAAATACACAAAAAAAAAAGTTTTTTTACGATTTCGGGAATAACTTTTACACAGATAATCGTACCGCACTCAAAATTGGTGACAACAGTCAAAACACATGGTAGATGATGCGTGATCAATATGACGACAAATCGTTTAACGGTGTTGCCATGGCAACGACGCAAAGTCGGATTTTTGGGACAAAAAATCAAACTGCTACAACTTCGCAAATCCTGGTCCGATCTGAACCAAACTTGCTAGGATTGATGATAGTCCCGCCCTAAAGACGTCTATATGAAAATATTCAATTTCGAAACAGCGCCCCCTGTTGACAGCAGACAGTATGACAGCTTGTATTTCAATTATCTCCTCCTAGAGCTTTTGTGCGATCACCTTCAAACTTGGTGAGATCAATGTGGACGAGTTGAGCATCAAAAGTTATCAAAAGCTTTTTAAAATATTGTATGGCGTACGAGATAGGGGGCGCCAAAGTTGGAGATAATAATAATTTTTCACAACAGACAGTGAAACTCTTATAACTTTGCGATGGAAGGTCTGATCCCAACCAAACTTGCTATAGTTGATGATGGTTAGTTCCTGAAGACGACTGTGTTGCTGAAACGGTACATTTTGAAAACAGCGCCTCCTGGTGGTGGTAGAAAATTCTAAAAAAACAAACTGTTACAGCTTTGCCAATCCTGGGCCGATCTGAACCAAAGTTGCTGGGATTGATGACAGTCCGGCCCTGAACACGTCTATATGAAAATATTAATTTTCAAATACAGCGCCCCCTGGTGACAGCAGACAGAATTACATATATAGTTTTTGATGCTGCTCCAACAGGGATCGTTGTATCCACTTGAAACTTAGTATGTGGGACCCCAGACCCTTCCACAACATGTCCGTAAAAGGTCACCTCCCTACAGGAAGTGGAACGCCCGAAACAGGAAGTAAAGTCTTACATTGTCCGATTGACACGAAACTAGATATGTAAGTTAAGGGACCTTCCCTGAACATGTTTCCGGAGACGAACAGGAAGTCGGCCATTTTAAACAGGAAGTGCCCTCTAACTTTGCCGTACGTTGTCCGATTTGCACGAAACCTTATATGCGAGTTATGGGACCTTCCCTGAACATGTTTACGGATACGCCGTTGACCGAACAGGAAGTTGGCCATTTTAAACAGGAAGTGCCCTCTAACTTTGCAGTATATTGTCCGATCTGCACAAAACCTTATATGTGACACCAGGGACCTGTCCTGAGCATGTCTGTAAAAGGTCACCTCCCTACAGGAAGTGGAACGCCCGAAACAGGAAGTAAAGTCTTACATTGTCCGATTGACACAAAACTAGATATGTGAGTTACGGGACCTTCCCTGAACATGTTTCCAGAGACGAACAGGAAGTTGGCCATTTTAAACAGGAAGTGCCCTATAACTTTGCCATACGTTGCCGATCCCCCCCGAAATTTGGATCGACATGTGCGGGGACGCCGCTGAAAATAACTAGTACTGAAAATAACTAGTACCGCGCGCGGTGAATGAACGGGCGAGAGCGCGAGGCACGCGGGGAGCCGTGGCACACGGCGACCCGCGTGGGTCGGCTCGAACCCGTTCAGAACCGCGCGCGGTACTAGTTATTTTTATTATTATTCTTATTATTCCCCCAAATGAATCGCCTTTTTGAGGCCTTTCCCATACCCCAAAACTCACCAATTTTTGTGACCGCATCAATCCTGGTGTAAATTTACGTCTGAAAAAGGTTCGGGGAATGTGCGTCGAAAATTGAATGTGGGAGGGGCCAATAAGTGCGGCGCCACCTGTCCAAATTCACCATGACCAACACAAATATCGCACATGCACGAAATTCGGTACACATGTGTAGTGGGTCAGGATGAAGAAAAAATTACATTATGACCATGATCCAAACCCAACAGGAAATCCGCCATCTTGGGTTGATTGGCCATTTTTTGGCGATTTTGGCGAATTCGCAGCAATGGTATTTGAACTAACTCCTCCTAGAGTTTTCGTGCGATCACCTTCAAACTTGGTGAGGTCCCTGTGGACCAGTTGAGGAGCTCACGGTATCAAAAGTTTTTTCAAATGTCGCATGGCGCGCGAGATAGGGGGCGGGAAAGTTCGTGATGATTCTGATGTTTCGCATCAGAAAAACAAAACTCTTATAACTTTGCGATGGAAGGTCCGATCCGAACCAAACTTGCTACCATTGATGATGGGCCATGGCTGAAGACGTCTATGAAAAAACGGTGAAGTTTGAAAACAGCGCCTCCTTGTGGTGAAAGAAAATACACCAAAAAAAAGTTTTTTTACGATTTCGGGAATAACTTTTACACAGATAATCATACCGCACTCAAAATTGGTGGCAACAGTCGAAACACATGGTAGATGATGCGTGATCAATATGACGACAAATCGTTTAACGGTGTTGCCATGGCAATGACGCAAAGTCGGATTTTTGGGACAAAAAATCTAACTGCTACAACTTCGCGAATCCTGGTCCGATCTGAACCAAACTTGCTAGGATTGATGATAGTCCGGCCCTAATGACGTCTATATGAAAATATTCAATTTTGAAAACAGCGCCCCCTGGTGACAGCAGACAATACGACAGCTTGTATTTCAATTATCTCCTCCTAGAGCTTTTGTGCGATCACCTTCAAACTTGGTGAGATCCATGTGGACGAGTTGAGCATCAAAAGTTATCAAAAGCTTTTTAAAATATTGTATGGCGTAGGAGATAGGGGGCGCCAAAGTTGGAGATAATAATAATTTTTCACAACAGACAATGAAACTCTTATAACTTTGCGATGGAAGGTCTGATCCCAACCAAACTTGCTATAGTTGATGATGGTTAGTTCCTGAAGACGACTGTGTTGCTGAAACGGTACATTTTCAAAACAGCGCCTCCTGGTGGTGGTAGAAAATTCTAAAAAAACAAACTGTTACAACTTTGCCAATCCTGGTCCGATCTGAACCAAACTTGCAAGGATTGATGACAGTCCGGCCCTGAACACATCTATATGAAAATATTAATTTTCAAATACAGCGCCCCCTGGTGACAGCAGACAGAATTACATTTATAGTTTTTGATGCTGCTCCAACAGGGATTGTTGTATCCACTTGAAACTTAGTATGTGGGACCCCAGACCCTTCCTCAACATGTCCGTAAAAGGTCACCTCCCTACAGGAAGTGGAACGCCCGAAACAGGAAGTAAAGTCTTACATTGTCCGATCTGCACAAAACTTGATATGTAAGACAAGGGAACTTCCCTGAACACATCTGAGAACATAATTTCAATTAAAAAAATGTCTCTTGGAAGCATGACCAAAGCTCACAGAAACCCTAATCCCTTTTATTTGATTGGCCATTGTAGTGCTTCTCAGTCAATTTCATACATTGTTTCAATCAACAGCAGCTACAAACTACTGTGTAATAATATTATTAAATTATAAATGTATGTGTGTTGTATGGACCTCAAAGAATACTGGACCCCTCAGCCTCAACCATCTGTATTCTGTATATATTATTGTTGTGTCATTATGTATATTTGGTATGTATACAAATTTAGGAATGACTAAAATTTTCAGTGCACTGTGGAGAACCAAATCAGAAAAAAAATTATTTATTTTTTTTTCTGATGGTGACATTGAGCAAATACTTTAACCAATTGCATATTTAACCACAAATTGAATGTGATTTATGACTGACTTTACACTTAAAAATTGAATGTGATTTATGACTATGACTTTACACTTAAGTACATTTATGTTTGACTTGACACTGTACAAAAAATATTTTTTTTAGGATGGTTACATTGAGCAAATACTTTAACCAATTGCATTTTTAACCACAAATTGAATGTGATTTACGACTATGACTTTACACTTAAGTACATTTATGTTTGACTTGACAGACTGTACAAAATATGTTAAATATTATAGCTTTCTTATGTAGTATGCATAATTACATATATAAAATAAAAGACGCTTGCATGATTTAGCAATATTTTAGTTCAATGTAGTTTTCATAAATTGAAAATGTATGCATTAGGACATTTAAAAATAATATGGTTTTACATGACATTTGCAAAAAACAACAGAAAACTGAAAGAATTATAATATGATAAACTTTTATTTGTTTACTGCCAAATAAAAACAAACTCAATTAAAATACTTAATACCAAAATACTACACGGGGAAGGGAAACCCAACAAGTCACACAATGAGCAAGCACTTGGCAACAGTGGAGAGACAAAACTCCCTTTTAACAGGAAGAAATCTCTGACAGAACCAGACTCAAAGATGTGCAGCCATCTGCCTTGGCTGGTTGGGGTGAAAAGAGGAATTGGGACAGAGAAACAAGCACCAAATATATAACAGCTGTACTAACTTGGTAATAAAATTAATACTTTCAGCATTTATACTAACTAAAGATCATTATTTTAACAAACAATAACAGTTATATATTATCAGCGTCTCTTAAAAAAAATCTAAATCGCAACTTGGTATGGCCCAGGACACAGGATTCCTGCAGAGCAAAGAAAAATAGGTTATTTGAAATAACAACAAAATCACAACCAACAACAATTAAGAAAAATAGGTTATTTGAAATAACAACACAATCAACTACAATAACAACAAATGTTGTACAACAACATGGAGTATGCAGCCCAGGACAGATGATGCCTACAAAGCAAGGAAGAGAGGTTTAGTGAAATAACAACATCAGCCTCTGATTTGAAGATACCTGTAAAATGAGGACAAAGCAAAACACAAAGTATGGGAACAAGAACAAAGTTATTATCATGTCTTTTCAAATTCTTAGAATATGGATGGACACTTATTGATTGATAGACACTTACTACTTAATCTAATCCTCAGACAAGACCTATATTATAAACACTTAAATTCATTGTGTACTAACAGATTTAACAGTATGCAAAATAACCTGTCTACCAGACAAACTTCTCTAAAAAACTACTCACAGTAATTGATTGTTACAGTTGTCATGTTGGATCAAGCAGCCAAACTATAGTGGCATAAAAACTTTATTGCCATCACTTAAATAGACATAAGACTGCCTCGTGATCACTAAAGTATGTAGGCAGCACTAGTGATTCAGCCCCATTACCTGCTGTTTTAATGTAAATGTGATCAATTAAAGTGCCCTTTTCTGTTGTTGCTTCTGTTACAACCTGAACATATCCCTTTTCTGTTAAAAGTTTACATGTTGTTGATGATTTCAAAATATCATCATTAAAATCTCCCATGATTGCAATGGTTTCATTTACTGAATCAATCCAATCAAGAAATTTTCCCAAATGCTCTTTAAATAATGTCATAGGATAACATGGTGGTCGATAAATTACTGCAATAGCTGTGTTGTCTGTAGCAAATTTGGACACTAGGCACTCCAAATTAAAAGAAGGGACTTTTACTATCTCAAATTCTGTGTTTTCTGCAATATAAATGCCAACTCCACCATGTTGTTGATCTTGCAATGTAATCAATCTGGGGTCATCACTAGTGTAGGATGAACTGCGTGAAGAACCATGAAAACTATAACCTTCAATGTTTACTGATCCTACTGACGACTCTGCAGCTAACCAAGTCTCAGTTACAGCAATACAGTTAAGCTGTAACCGCTGTGTGCACAACACCAAATCTGACACATGTCGAGTCAATCCTTGCACATTCATCAAAAAAACACTAAACCTGCTTGCCCTCAATCGCTGCCCTGTCAAACTATCAACTAAGAATGTAGACATTGTCCTAACTGCATCTTTAATGTCACCCCTACAATAAATCTTCTTCTCGTCAAACTGTTCAATGATCAAGCCTGACAAACTCCTGACTCGACTTAAAGCAACATATGCCTGTCCAGCTGCAAAAATCTTCCTAAAACAAACCACTACATTATCTACTGTGATACCCTGAACTTTGTGTATTGTACACGCCCAAGCTAACTTAAGAGGATATTGACGCCTCAGACCACCTTTCTTACAAGCTCTCTCCTCCTCTGGAGCAATAGCTGTAGAACCCACTAAATCTGCTGAAACACTTGGAGACTGTCTTCTCCTCTCTGCACCTACATTCTCATCATCAAATTTCACATAAATCATTTTTGGAAACCTAACACCCTCTGACTGTACTATTCGTGTTACAACACCACATGCTCCATTCACCAGGCCATCACTCACATCAACATTTTGGCACAACATCACACGTGCACCCTCACCTAACAACAACTGCTCAGCCAAAGAAGTATTCTTAGCTTTAGCATGATGGCCTTGAATTAACTCTAATTTCCCTGTTCTCCTATTGTTTTGAAAATCCTGTGCTTCAATAGTCACATAGTCACGACACACATCATACAACCGCTGAATATTGTGCTCATTTACTTGCTGATTTGTCGCATAAATGTGTAAAGCTGAGCTGACTTCACCAGTTTCACAACGTTTCAAAATTTCAACATCACTTTTTAACATTGGTGTCCCTTTTCTATGAGTCCTGACCCTGTTCAACAACTCTGCAAACACA
This sequence comes from Solea senegalensis, assembly GCF_019176455.1. Taxonomy (NCBI): domain Eukaryota; kingdom Metazoa; phylum Chordata; class Actinopteri; order Pleuronectiformes; family Soleidae; genus Solea; species Solea senegalensis. Next base: position 304,796 of record NW_025322259.1, on the reverse strand, counting down.
GTGTCTTTCTGCCTGACTACTTCTGTCAACTGTACAACAGAAAACAAAGACCACAAGTCAATATTCAAGTCCTCAACATACAGTGGTTTTCCTTTTACTGGAGGTAACTGGTAAAAATCTCCAACAGCAATGACACAAATGTTTCCAAATGGGCGGTTTCCACTTTGTTTCATTTGCCGTAATCTACCATGAATATATACCAATAGATAGGGATTTACCATTGAAATTTCATCTATGATCAAAATTTGCAGATCACTGAATTTAGCACGAAGAGAATTGATTTTTTCCTCACCCAGTGGAGTGTACGGTAAGCGTACATCTACTCCAATGCTAAATGTGTGGTGAATTGTTGCTGCATTCAGATTGTATGCAGCAATGCCAGTTGGAGCAGTTATTAAAACACTGACATTGTCAGGATGACTGCACAATGGTGATAACAACCTAATAGACTCGTATTGAATGGCTTTGATTAAATGACTTTTACCAGTTCCAGCACCACCTGTAATAAAAACATGGAGAGGTGGTGGATTTTTCCCTGAGACCTTATTTAAACACCACTGTCGAATCTGATAAAACACCCGCATCTGTGTATCGTTCAAAGATCTAATCAAAGACAAACCATCACTCCTACACATTACATTATTCCTTTTCTCTAAATGTTGTACCTGTTCACGAGTTACAGCTAAATCTGGAATATGATCGTGGTGATCCGCCACGGTTTCCTGTCTCTCTGCAATTTCCTCCACAGCCTCTAAACGTTCCAACTCCTGTTCTGGACACAACTGACACCATGCATCTTCTGCCACACCATCTGCATTAATCCTATTCTGGATATTTTCTAACATGTCTGCGTCTACTTCAAACCTGCTCCTATTCGTATCAACAACTGACTTTACTGGATGTAACAATCCATCACAAAACACATTACCATTCTCATAAAACTGCTGGAACGTTTCAAAATCCTCCGGTTTTAACTGATCATCAACACGATACGGCATGAACAACTGCAATCTACTCTGATGAAACAATTCAGGACTTTTTGTTTCGGAAAACCGAGCATAACGCACAACAGCAGGTTGTGTTCTGACTCTCTTTGTAACAAAACCACAATTATTTTTCAACTCAATCTTAGTTTTACAGTTTTCATTTTTGCTCAAAACACGATATTCCGACGCAAACACTGCAATACACATGTCATTAAACGTGCTATCATTGGGCCTGTTCTTATACCTGTCAACTAAACTCGTCATCCACATCTCATCAGTGTTTATGTCATCACTAGTTGCCCTTTGTTTTAACACATTCAAAGGCAAACTCATCTTAACTACATTGTTCCCTGTTGGTACAAACATGACCTTCCTAGAACACTCCTTTAGATGCATGTTGGTCAACCTATACACTGCTTCCTGAGCACACACATCCCTATTATGCAAATAAACACCACCTAGTTTCTTCAATGCCTCTTTTGCACTAACATTTCCATCCTTAGCTGCTTCCTTTTGTGCATTTGCCAACAACAAACCCATTTCCTTTTCTGCCTTAGAAATGTACGAAATAATATACACCACACATGCATATGCATCCACCACAAACTGGATGTCCAGGTTTGCATTCCAACATTTTAAAAGTTGCTTACTATACTGGTTAACCCAAACCTCTTTCACCTGCCTCTTTAACACAACTTTTGTACCCCGAGTAGTCCGACAGTATGCATCTTCAAATGCTTCCTGAGTTATATTTAAACTTTCAAACAACTGCTCCACTGTATCAAAACTCTGGTTTTCATCTGAAAGTGCCTTCTTAATGTTTTCCAAAATTTCATGGGCCCTTACTTTACGACCCTTTCGTTCTGCAAAATCACGCTCTTTACATTTGAGACACAAAGTCTCTGTCGGATCCCTTTTTTCACATTTACACGCAACTATCTCCTCATCTACTTTAACACGACTAACAAATGTTTGTGCAGATGCTGGCCTCGGAAAATTAAACCGACAGACTGTATTGTTCTTTTTACACGTTTTTGAGTGGCGCTTTGAATGCATCTGCACAGATGACACAATGTCCAATAATGAGTCATCATCAGAGGGTAGTTCACATGTAACATATCTGTCAATAAAATCAACTACCTCTTTATCTGTGTTTTTGTCAATTAAGGGGGCATTCTCAACCCAAAACAGGCAATGAACATGTGGAGACCCACGCTGCTGAAATTCAACACGATAAAAATAGTCCTTGATTTTGCCAATAGGGTTTGAAGGAGACATAAGGACCTCCTTCAAAAAACAATGCCACCGAAAATCAAACATTCTCGCCGCAGTGACTGGATTACGACGCAACAATTCACACCTGTCTGCCCACTCCAACTCCTCAGCTGTCTGTTCTCTTCCTTCCTGTTTCAAAATACTACCAAGTAAATTAGTCCAGCGCATGTCTGCCGCAGAAAACGAACAAAACCAAGTGGGAACACCAAGCTGACGCACACAAGCAAGTAGATCACGCTGCGCTGCCTGCCAAAATGAAGGAGTGCCTCTAATAGGCTTAAGGAAACGATAACCATCATCAAACTCTAACAACTTCCTTAAAGACTCCTCATTATTCACAAAATCCCTCACTCTCTTACAAACCTGACTTCCTTTGCCTTTCCTCAAAGCTATGGACACATTCGATACAACCTGCTCCAACTCTGACATGTACTGTGCAAAAAAAATATATTCCACATTCTGTGCAAACCTACCATCAGCATGGAGAATCCGATTATTAAGATAACGTGACAATGTTAAACGATGCTCTCTATTGTCATGAAACACAGAATGTCCGTGTGGAAACAACACTGGAAAACATTTAGCCTCATTCTCATGATTAGAAAGCAACTTCACAGGACTGTTACCTTCTGCTGGAGCCAGATTCAATACATCCTCAAAATACTGATCGAGTGCTTCCTGACCAATATCTACAGGCATAAGACAAGTGTCCTGAAACATACAATGTTGCTGCCTGTCATGCAACAGCTCATCCTCACCTTCATCCACCTCAGCAGATGTTTCACCATTTTCTACATTACCATCACTTTCCTGTACTACACTGTCATTTTCCTGCTCCCTACAAAACTCATTCAACCACTCTTCATTAAAATCGACATCTTCATAGTACATGTTATTCTGTTTTAAATACCGCAAAGCCTGCCTTACGCGCATAGTGTCAACAAACTGATACTCATAATGTCCTTTATACGTCAGCTTACGCTTCAATTTAACGCGCAACAAAGATCCTTCCATATTGGAACGAGGTAACAAATTATTGGTCTCCACAATATTTGCTGGAACACATGTCACCGGTCCATGAACACCATTTTGCCCTCCTTTGCCAACACTTTCATAAATGGGATATGCAAAGCAATCAAATGCTGCTCTAAATTATTCAAACAAGCCAATTCAGGAGGAACAGGATGTACACCTAGATTATGGACAACACACTCAGGAGGAGTCTTCTTCCTATTAATCTTATCATGACAAGTGCAACAAATCCACAACTGACCTCTAGGTGACTCTAACAACTGACATGGACTTACACAGTTCTCATTACAAGTGTGTAAATACTCCTCTGAAATACATTTCTCCGCAATTAACGCCATGTCTGCACTCTTATTATACTGACTCTTTTTACAGCTCAAAACCTGGTGTCTAAACAACAACCTTTGACAAACACAACACACAAAATCTGGCCCATCTTTAACTTTAGACAAAAATTGCTCAATCACAAAATCAAAATCTGCTTTCTTTTCTTTTAATTGCTGCTTTTTCACTTTGTTACCTGCCTTAACACTTTTCTGAAACTCTGCATTACTATGATACTTGGTTGTACTTGTGGTCTTTACTCTCTGTCTGTGAGTTTGATCTAGACAATATTTCCTTTTACTCATCTCTTTGACTTTGTCTTTATGCTTGACATCTAACTTATACTTACTTTTACTCATCTCTTTGACTTTGTCTTTATGCTTGACATCTAACTTATACTTACTTTTATTCATCTCTTTGACTTTGTCTTTATGCTTGACATCTAACTTATACTTACTTTTACTCATCTCTTTGACTTTGTCTTTATGCCTCACATCTAACCTGTATTTACTTTTACTCATTTCAATCTTTTTCTCTTTATATCTGTCATCTTGCTGCTCTGCTTACTTTTGTATCTAGCCATTACATCTGCATGATATCTAACTTCACTCCTTTTCTTACGTTTAAGCTTCTCTAACATATCTTCTCTATATTTAATTTTTTTTTTGAGAAACTGTTTAGTTTTCAAATACTTCGAAAAACAATAGTTTATATTTGTGGCTCTTCCCTGTGCCTCTACTTTAATGTGCTGTCGAAGATTGTAGCCTCATCTACTTTGCAGTAACCATAACAAGACTGTGTCTGTGGCTGATGAACACAAACAACAGTCTCATAGTGATTACCATTGACATTTTCTAAGTACACTGCCTGACTTGACAACTGCCTATTCCTCCAACTATATTCAAGCCATCGATCACCAATATAAGTAAAAATGGAAACTCCTAAACAATCTGCTGCTGCTTGAATCTCAACCTCTGTCGCCCAACTGCCAACGTAACGCATCCTTGACTTACTGACATATTCTGACACTGAAGAGAACTCACTTCTCAAAATGCCACCATAAGCTACAGTGTTACCTTCTAATTGCTTGACTACAGCTAATCTAATTTTCCTATGATACTTCTGTGAACCACACACAGCTTGACTGACTGATCTAAAGAAACAGTTACCATCGCCAACTATTGTGTCCCTTTTACACGGAGCCCCCAACACACCAACTTTTGGAGAGACAACATCAACCTTTTCCGACTCAACATTTAACTTATCACATATAGTTTGAGCTACATCATTACAAAGAGGGTTAAACACTAACTCCTTGACTGTAACCTCACTAACAAATGCTAAATCTGGACAACCTGGATCACTCCTTACAACCCTCTTTGAACTACGTGTAGAGATTGGAACCTTACGCTTTGCACCAATCCGACTGACTCTCTTACCTGAAGATGACTGGCTAGCACCACCATCATCTTTGCAACTATCATCTATGCTAAGACCACTATCTACTTTCAGAGTGCAATCTCAAACAACTTCTGTGTCCCTCTGAATCCTGCAGCAAAACAACTGAATCAAGTGTTCAAGACTACTCAAAAACACAACAACACTCTTCCCACACCACCATCCCACTGCGTGCATGACAGTCAACTACAGCAAACCGTTCTCCTTCCCTAATAATCCCACAAGTACTGGAGGACAATGTGAAAAAGCATGTGTCATATTCCATACACATCTTTTCCAAACCGTCCCTCAGAGTTGTGAGCACACATGCCTCAATAAGCTCTCCCTCAACCACATTGACATCTCCAGTCACAAAGTCACCATACTGAAACTCATAACTATGGCCATCTCTATCTAACTGCTTTGGTAACTCTGGAATACACGGCATAGAGTGCCCGCCACAAATCGAGTTACTATCACGCAAAGATGTGTAGATCTTGTCACCAGAAATTACAGCATTGTCCAGATCGCGAGTTTGCCAAGAAAACACACTCTTGGTCTTATGCATCGCCATGGCAGCCAAACTTACTGCCATACACTGCACACCTCCATATTTAAAGCGCCGGTGCCCCTGATGAAAGGATCCCCTCACAGAACCCACACCAAAAGTTAACGGAAAAGTATCAGAGCACCCAAAAGAAATGGCAACCTCACTGTCTGTATCAGAGACCACTGTGACCTCCTCTACAGCTGAACTAACAGACCCTGCATCAAAAGTTACCGGCAAACTATCAGACCACCCAAACGAAATTGCAACATCACTTTCTGCATCAGAAACCACTGTGGCCTCCTCTACACCTGAACTAACAGACCCTGCAACAAAAGTGACCGGCGAAGTGTAAGAGCACCAAGAAGAATTAGAAACAATCCTACCTTTGATGGAGTCTGGGGAGCTGTGCAGAGCAGAGCAGGGAAGGTCCTCGGTGGTCACAGGACTGGCAGGTGATGGTCCAGTCATCCCCTCCACGACATCTGCAGCTGCCCCCTCCTACAAATCAAAATGAATGTTATATAAAAAATTACTTCACATAAACTTGATCCCTATGTTACAACTGCCACAATGTTTTAGCAATATCAACACAAACAATTACTTATAAAAGCATAATGAAAAAAAATACAAACCTGCTGCCGGGTACGTCTCCTCTGGGATCCGATGCGCCTGCGTGGCTGCTCCACAGGGACCTCCTGATGAAAAAAACAGATCAAAGTTGTTACACATTGTAAACACACTGTTACTTTTCAGTGAATCAAATAGAAAGGAATATCTTATCTTATATCCACACAGAAATTGGCATATTCAAGCGAATATCAACTTCTACCAAAAAAGTGAACTTCGTTTTAACTTATTCAAGAGCAATAATGAAGAAAAACTACTCAGCAAATACTGTACCTTCTTCACACTTAAACAACTACAATCGAATTACTGATTACTATTTATCAGCAAGCAAAAGAAAAGGTTTTACTTAGTTTGAAATTTAAAAGTGTTGCAGGCTCTATTCATAAATTTAACACAAAGTGCCCTTACCGCCACAGCCCTGCGAAGTTCGGGCCACTCCTCCTCCAGCTCGACCTTAGAAAAAAAAAAACAAAGCAAACAAATTAACTGCATGTCTTTCCACACTTTATTGCCCAACACTAGGAAAAAAAAATAGAACTTGTCAGACCTCCTGGTTCCCACGGCTCTTCTTTGGAGCAGGAGTGCTCCTATGACGCTTCACCCCCTAAAAGGAAGAAAATAAAAATGCTTTGAACCAACAACGTTGGATAATTTCAGCTGTCTTGTTCAAAATGAAATCATCAGCCAATAAATACAATTTGCATGCACATTACCGATGGTCCCTTGGTAGAGGTAGTGGGCTCCCCCCAGTCAAGATTGCCCGGACGGATGTGGTCCATCACCTCCAGAATAGGTGGGCTGAACCAGACAGGCGTGAGAGGGATGGAACACTCCTTGTGTGACAAAAAGAAAGACTTTGAGTGACAATTTCTTCTGAGAAAAAGCAAACCGATATATAAATCAAGACAGATCGATTTCAAAGCTGAATTAAAACAACAAACGTACCATGAGCTGAACCTTCCCTCCCTGAGGAGACGGACACCTCCTCTGCAATGAAAAATATCATCATTTTTAAACATGCATGACCATTTGTGCAGTGAATTGCTTAGAGAATTTTGTGTTTTTTTAAAAACACAATACAGCATGCAACACATTTACCTTCCTGCGCGGTTCAACCAGCGTCCAATCCAGTGGGTTGTGTGGCGGACGTGGGGAGCGGGTCGCTCCCCTCACAACTACCCTCGGAGCCGGACGAGGAGCAGGAGCAGGAGAAGGAGCAACTGGCGGCAAGCTGTGTTCAACCTCCACGACAGTAGCCATCTCTAACTGCTGCCGGGAGAAGAACAACAGCAAGTCCACCAGCAGCCCCATCCCGGGTCCATCGCTGAGGTGCACCTGCAGAAATACATAATATAAAACACAAATTAACAAAAATATCTTTACTGTCAATTGTCTGGGATACAACATTTGTCATATCAACTTACACCATCCCAACTCCACAGGTCACTTCGGCTGAGAGGAAAAAACTCTGCGATAGAGTAGTACCTCACGCCTAAACAAAAAAACAAGTTTAATTCCAAATTTGCCATAGAAGTCAATTAATAATACATGCGACTTCAAGAGGAGAAAACTCTGCAACAGAGTAGTACCCCACGCCTAAACAAACAAAGATACATGATTTTTAAATATGCATGTGTACATCATATTAATTTAAAACATGCTGAATGTGATGGAACATATATTTCTAAATTTGCGATAGAAGACAATTCATAATACATGCGACTTTAATACAGCTGAATTCAATATTTTTAGGACATACCCTTGCGTGCGGCCACGCGGTGGAACTCTTGGCGAAAGAGCTCCTGCAGATCCAGGTCCACGTTCCGACGCGGAGGGAAGTCCAGGACAAACACCTATACAACACATAAAATTAAAAAAATAAATCTAATAAGCTCAAACGGTCATTAGAATAACAACTCTTCTGCAACAGCCTATAAAAGCACATCCATTCATTCATTATGATGGAACACATATGAAAATATTAAAATAATCTTGCCTTCGGCCACCGAGACAAGGCACTGGTGAGGAGCTTCTCGAAGTCCACTGCAGCCTCGTCCAAAGTCCTACTGGCAGTCAGGTCGTTGCTGGGGGCTAGAACACAGACAAGGTCAGGTGTCCTGGGGAGGACTGCACTCACCAACTCGATCGTCAGCTCCCTGGCACAGGCCCCCGGTGTCGACATGGCACCAAAGGAAAGGAACTCGTCCGGAAACTCCACGATGCCATCAACGATGGCGCGCAGGTGGGAATCCCCGACAAGAAGAACAAACTGGAACAATGGAAAATATTATTTTTGAGAATTGTAATCATTTTGTATCACATCAAATCACTGTGTTTTGTTTGTGAAAACAATTGTGAAAACAACAATACCTTCTTGTCAGGTGACTCGGCCGGGATAACCACTTTGTGACTCCTGCCAGTCAGGGTTGAAACTGGCCAGGTGCTCACACGGTGGCGACGACCAGTACCTCGGCCTTGTTAAAATGAGAAACAACATTAAAATAAAAGTATACATCTTCCAATTACATTGTACACATGCAAAGAGGAAAAAAACAAACTTAAATGAGCATGAGCAGTTTCCACACACATTAAAGAAAACACTTAATGACAAAACAGGTGACTACATACGTGAGGGACCGGGAGCCGGTGGCACGAAGCTGGTGGAGCTCTGGGGCGCAGACTCCACCACTGCAGCCAGGTGCTTCTCCATCCTCTTCTTGGCCGCACTGGAACGATTGTGGCCCTTGAGACGAGGCATCTCACACAAAAAAATTAACTAGTATATTACAGAAAACCGTTGTATTAAATGATCTAGTTAATGAAAATAATTTAAACCAATTCCTGTTCCTCTGTATTGCTTGGTGATGTCACTGGTGATTCAATCCACTGGAGAGAACAAAAAAATTGTAAAAACTTAAATTAAGTCAAATTAAACCAAAGCTAGAACAAACTGTACCAGTTCTAATTATCACATAAACACACTCTCTTTCAAATTACACCTAGCTAAGCAATTTCCAACTGTCACTACACACTCAAGATTCACAGTGTCACACACAGTCACAGACATGCATTCTCAACACACATACAGTCACAGACATATATTAAAACACACACACACAAAACACAATTACTCAAAATTGGGGGGAAAAAACATTTCCACACGCTTCCAACACATTTTCAAATGAAAAAAGTCATAGTTTCTCTCACACACACACACACACAAACAATCAAACACAGTGTCAGACAGTCACAGACAGTCTTACACACAAACAGTAACACACAGTGTCACAAACAAAGTCAAAAACAATGTCACACGCAGAGTAACAGACAGTAACACACAGCCACACAACACTAAATTTTAAATGATAAACAATTACAACGGAAGAAATGTAAATTTAATGGTAGAAAATTAAAAAAAAATGCCCATTCACTAAAACATTAAGTAAAACACCAACACTGAGAAAATGTAAAATTGCCTTCTGGTTTTTTAAAGTTACAAATGCAAAACAATCATAAATAAAATGACCGAAATACCGCACAACAAAAGCCAATCAACAAAACGCATCATTTAGAGTTGAAGAAAAAACGACGACATAAAAAATACATTATCTACATATTTATAGGATCTGTAGCTGTGTTACAGAATGAAGATGTAAGCTCCATTGAGCTGAGGCCTGACGCAGACAAGAGATGCACCACGAAAAAAACTTAATTCAAATTACATAAATAAATACAAACAGAAAAACAGGCATACTAGAAGCTGTAGTTGTGTAAATATTAGTCTCATTTAAGTTACTCTCATCTGCCTTTAACCGTGATAATTGGAGCTAATATGTACAGATATTAAGCCCTGCATTAGCATACAGGAGGTCCATGCACACCATAACGAAAAACACGTGATTTAAACTACATTAAACAAAATATAACTGAAGCACAATATGTACAGAAGATGTGGCAACATTACTTTAAATGATTCGTTCAATTACATCGTTTTATCTGCTTTTTTCACCGTGTAAACAAAGAGCTACGTCACGCTAATATTTAGCCACCTGTAGCCATGCACTTACCTTCGATCCTCCGCTGGTTCCACTGGTTCTGCTGCTCTGCTGCTGCTGAAGTCCGGTCCACACGATGAAGAAGGTCTTTAAAACCGTTGATAGTCGCTGGTATAGATGAAATTTGCTGATAATAGCTGCTCAAATGCCAATGCCAAAGTCTAGTCCAACTCCGTGAACAGTAGACTGAAGGAGGCGGAGCAAACAGGAGGTATTTATAGATTACCTGCCTTCTAGATCGTTCTAATAGCGAAATTTACAATAACAATAATTATAACATTAAAAAAAGCAGTGGGGTATTTTATCACAGTGTAAAATGAAAATGTTAAAATAAAATACGCAATACAAATTGTATTTATTTTAATAGTTTCAATAGTAAATCCACGAAAATTAGCTAAAACTAAACAGGAAACGCCGTGTAATAGCGGAACATGTCAAAATAAAAACTTTTGGCGCCACCTACGTTTAACGGAGGAAAATACTCTTCCATTAAGGACGATAATCATACGCTTTCTGATGGAAAAAATGCATTTATTTTATTTAAGTTTCAAGTGAAGTAATATATATATATATATATATATATATATATATATATAGAAATATAATAAGCATATATATGAAAATGAAAAAAACAAACCCGGAAACACTGCGTAATAGCGGAACATGTCATCCTACAATTAACGGAGGTAAATACTCTTCCATTAAGAACGATAATTATACGTTTTCTGGTGGAAAAATACTCTTATTTTCTGGTGGAACAATGGTATATTTTATATTTTCCCCTCACTTCTGTGAGACCGATCACACTTCTGTCATGCCAAAGCGCAGACATAAAGTCTACAGGTGGGAATCACCTATCTGCGAAGGGATATGGAACAGTCCTACTGGCGGATTGAGCCAATCACTGTGACATATATCACAATTAACGAAGATTTAGACGACAGCGGACGTAAGTACAAAGTAGTTAAACACGAACAAATTAATAACCAACGTCAAATTATTATCTACAAATATAACAATTGTATAGAATTGATATGTGTTTATAACTTCTTTGTGCATGTGTTTTTAAGATGACTTCACCAAGCAAAATCCCGCCCATGTCGCAGGACCATGAAGGCCTGCAACTAAAACTGTCACTACTGGCGGTAAGGACATCATCAAACCTACTCACCAGAAAATGTGTTTTCAACTCAGTTGCAAATAACTACTTATTGAAACAAAAAATAATAAAGTATACATTAAAAAGTATTAAGCTGCTAATAACTATTCTGATACTCAACTAATTATGAATATTTGGATATGTTGGTGAACTAATAACATAATACATCACAAAACAACTCACTGACTGTCTTTAGCTACAATAGTTTATATTTATCCTGGAGTTGTTTAGGGCATTTGATAACTAACAATGTAAACGATAAAAATGATTACCTTACCAAACATAAATAAAATTGCATCAATATTTTTCAAACAAATGAATTTCCTTAATAAAAAAAAAACCCACTTAATTTACCATGATTTTGTGCCCAGTTCCCTGTAATCTACAGTGTTAATTCCAACTAAATGATGACATGACTTTTACCAGAACAATGTACTCCCTTGATTCATTCACATGAAATACTGCCATATTTTTGATATTTTGAGGGAAGACAGTATTGCATCAGCAACAGCCATGAAACTCATACACAAAAGTAAAAACAATTATAATTAAATTTGAATGAATGCATTAAATAATTAACCTAACTATAACATTTCCAAACTCACATTAAAATGACCATGAACATCACATAAAAATACTAGATAGATAGATACTTTATTGATCGCGAAGGAAATTCAAGACTCCATGAGTCCATGTGTTTTTCCTAATATACCAAATACCAACAAAAAATGCTAAATATCCAAAACCATGACAATAAACCTATCAAGACTATCAATATGCTTTTCCAGTTACATGTAAAATATGTGCATCGTTTCTTCTGTCTCAACAGTACTCATCCACGGACCCTGCAGTGCCAAGGCACATACTGGCAGCCAGGGTCCTGGATGTCTCCACCATAGTGGCAACTAAAATTAATACCCTCGAGAGAAGGCTGATGTCAGAGAAAAAAAAAAACGAATTCCTTGAAAATAAATTAAAAGAGGCCCAGAAGTGGATCACGGATGAGGAGGAGGCAATGGCTGGTTAGTACTAAAAACATAAAATATGCAATAATAAATGTATTTGACAACTCTCAAAACCTATTGATGAAAGAAAACATGTTTTGCAGGAGCCAGTGTTGAAGAAACCGAAGGCAGTAAGTTTTGTGTCAAACACAAACAAAAAGAATCATAAATATATCATTACAAATGCTTATTAATATAAATGTGTCTTTCATATTCACAGTGAAAATGTCTTCAGAAGAGGAAAAAAAAGAAGGTGAGACAAGCACAGAACTCAGTCTTGACAGAAATAAGCAATATAATGCAACAAAACTTAAAACAATTTAGTCTGAGGAAAAACACATGGACTCATAAGTAAAACTCTCTTTTTTTGCAGTGTCCCACGAATAAAAAAGTAAGTACTACAGTGTGCAAATCAATCCAAACAGAAAAACATGGACCTGACATATTTCTGATGCTAATTCTTTATTTCTTTTCTCCCTTTATAATACACTGACAACTCCTGAAAAGTAATGTTGAGTGTTTGAAAAAAAAATAAAGAAAAATACTGAACATGTGTTATTTTTTTATTGCAATAACTTAGAGTATTGAAACTTTTATAACAACTATTTCTGATGTGTTATATAATCTATTACAACTATCTGAACCACCTAAGGTGATAAAACCCCACACAGGAAATGTGAAATACATTTTCTAATCTATAAAATGAAACACAATCTTACAAAAGCTGCAACACCAGAATAATATTAAAAACAGATCAATATCACATAATGTGATAAGTTTATTTTTTGAAAAATAAACAATTGAAGTTATACAATATTGTTCTTACAAATATTGTTAGAGAAATGTGCTATTACAACCATTCAATCCTGTGTGATCATATGCAAAATATAACTTTTGTATTATAAAAAGGTGAATGAAACAGAAATTAAAATTTTATAGGTTAGAACAGTAGTTGAGAAGCTTGACACGGGAGTGGGAGATAATGGTTCAACTCACGTTATATAATTTTCTTTATATCGTAATATCAAGAATGTTGCAGCCCTCAATTTTGTACCTCAATTTTTAGGTCACTGATCATACATTGCTTCCATTAGCTCAGTTGAGAAAATGTTGGACTGATGCCACCATATCAAGTTCAATCCTGAGCTTATGTTTTTTCACTCCAAATGTGTAAGAAAGGCCGATATTTTCAATTTCTTAACTCCTGCGTGGCTTACATTTGGATACATTGCTATTCAACAATGATATTTGTGACAATAAGAATTTAATTATTATAAAACAGTGCAATTGTATGGAATTTTTACTGTTAAATAAGGTCACAATTGACTAGTATATGAAAGTATCTAATTTCAAAAACAGCTCCCCATGGTGTAGGCTTACAATATGCCATTTACAGTTTTTCATGCTGCTCTAAAAGGGATTGTTATATCCACCTAAAACTCAAGATGTGACACCCCAGACCCGCCCTGAACATGTCTACAAAAGATGACCTCCCAACAGGAAGAGGAACATCGAAAACAGAAAGTAAACTGTAACTTTGCAGTACATTGCCCAACCGGCTCCAAACTTCAAACAGGAGACCCCCACCCACTCTGATGAGGTTGTTGCCCACATCCCGGTGGCTCAACAGCCCGACATGCGCAGGGACGCGGCTGAAAATAACTAGTACTGAAAATAACTAGTAGTTACAGGACCTTCCCTGAACATGTTTACGGAGACGCCGTCGACCGAAAAGAAAGTCTGCCATTTTAAACAGGAAGTGCCCTATAACTTTGCCATACGTTGTCCAATTTGCACGAAACCTTATATGTGACACCAGGGACCTGTCCTGAGTATGTCTGTAAAAGGTCACCTCCCTACAGGAAGTGGAACGCCCGAAACAGGAAGTAAAGTCTTACACTGTCCGATTGACACAAAACTAGATATGTGAGTTACGGGACCTTCCCTGAACATGTTTCCAGAGACGAACAGGAAGTTGGCCATTTTAAACAGGAAGTGCCCGCTAACTTTGCCGTACGTTGTCCAATTTGCACGAAACCTTATATGTCACACCAGGGACCTGTCCTGAGCATGTCTGCAAAAGATGACCACCCAACAGGAAGTGGAATGCCCGAAACAGGAAGTAAACTCTAAGATTGTCCGATCTGCACAAAACTTGATATGTAAGACAAGGGAACTTCCCTGAACACGTTTACGGACGCGCATTTGACCGAACAGGAAGTCGGCCATTTTAAACAGGAAGTGCCCTATAACTTTGCCATACGTTGCCGATCCCCCCCGAAATTTGGATCGACATGTGCGGGGACGCCGCTGAAAATAACTAGTACTGAAAATAACTAGTACTGAAAATAACTAGTACTGAAAATAACTAGTACTGAAAATAACTAGTACTGAAAATAACTAGTACCGCGCGCGGTGAATGAACGGGTGAGAGCGCGAGGCGCGCGGGGAGCCGTGGCACACGGCGACTCGCGCGGGTCGGCTCGAACCCGTTCAGAACCGCGCGCGGTACTAGTTATTTTTATTCTTATTATTCCTTAAAGTAAATCGCCTTTTTGAGGCCTTTCCCATACCCCAAAACTCACAGATTTTTGTGACCGCATCAATCGTGGTGTAAATTTACGTCTGAAAAAGGTTCGGGGAATGTGCGTCGAAAATTGAATGTGGGAGGGGCCAATAAGTGCGGCGCCACCTGTCCAAATTCACCATGACCAACACAAATATCGCACATGCACGAAATTCGGTACACATGTGTAGTGGGTCAGGATGAAGAAAAAATTACATTATGACCATGATCCAAACCCAACAGGAAATCCGCCATCTTGGGTTGATTGGCCATTTTTGGCGATTTTGGCGAATTCGCAGCAATGGTATTTGAACTAACTCCTCCTAGAGTTTTCGTGCGATCACCTTCAAACTTGGTGAGGTCCCTGTGGACCAGTTGAGGAGCTCACGGTATCAAAAGTTTTTTCAAATGTCGCATGGCGCGCGAGATAGGGGGCGGCAAAGTTCGTGATGATTCTGATGTTTCGCATCAGAAAAACAAAACTCTTATAACTTTGCGATGGAAGGTCCGATCCGAACCAAACTTGCTACGATTGATGATGGGCCATGGCTGAAGACGTCTATGAAAAAACGGTGAAGTTTGAAAACAGCGCCTCCTTGTGGTGAAAGAAAATACACAAAAAAAAAGTTTTTTTACGATTTCGGGAATAACTTTTACACAGATAATCGTACCGCACTCAAAATTGGTGACAACAGTCAAAACACATGGTAGATGATGCGTGATCAATATGACGACAAATCGTTTAACGGTGTTGCCATGGCAACGACGCAAAGTCGGATTTTTGGGACAAAAAGTCAAACTGCTACAACTTCGCAAATCCTGGTCCGATCTGAACCAAACTTGCTAGGATTGATGATAGTCCGGCCCTTAAGACGTCTATATGAAAATATTAAATTTCGAAAACAGCGCCCCCTGGTGACAGCAGACAATATGACAGCTTGTATTTCAATTATCTCCTCCTAGAGCTTTTGTGCGATCACCTTCAAACTTGGTGAGATCAATGTGGACGAGTTGAGCATCAAAAGTTATCAAAAGCTTTTTAAAATATTGTATGGCGTAAGAGATAGGGGGCGCCAAAATTGGAGATAATAATAATTTTTCTCAACAGACAATGAAACTCTTATAACTTTGCGATGGAAGGTCTGATCCCAACCAAACTTGCTATAGTTGATGATGGTTAGTTCCTGAAGACGACTGTGTTGCTGAAACGGTACATTTTGAAAACAGCGCCTCCTGGTGGTGGTAGAAAATTCTAAAAAAACAAACTGTTACAACTTTGCCAATCCTGGTCCGATCTGAACCAAACTTGCAAGGATTGATGACAGTCCGGCCCTGAACACGTCTATATAAAAATATTAATTTTCAAATACAGCGCCCCCTGGTGACAGCAGACAGAATTACACTTATAGTTTTTGATGCTGCTCCAACAGGGATTGTTGTATCCACTTGAAACTTAGTATGTGGGACCCCAGACCCTTCCTCAACATGTCCGTAAAAGGTCACCTCCCTACAGGAAGTGGAACGCCCAAAACAGGAAGTAAAGTCTTACATTGTCCGATTGACACGAAACTAGATATGTGAGTTACAGGACCTTCCCTGAACATGTTTCCGGAGACGAACAGGAAGTCGGCCATTTTAAACAGGAAGTGCCCTCTAACTTTGCCGTACGTTGTCCGATTTGCACAAAACCTTATATGTGAGTTACGGGACCTTCCCTGAACATGTTTACGGAGACGCCGTTGACCGAACAGGAAGTCGGCCATTTTAAACAGGAAGTGCCCTCTAACTTTGCAGTACATTGTCCGATCTGCACAAAACCTTATATGTGACACCAGGGACCTGTCCTGAGCATGTCTGTAAAAGGTCACCTCCCTACAGGAAGTGGAACGCCCGAAACAGGAAGTAAAGTCTTACATTGTCCGATTGACACAAAACTAGATATGTGAGTTACGGGATCTTCCCTGAACATGTTTCCGGAGACGAACAGGAAGTTGGCCATTTTAAACAGGAAGTGCCCGCTAACTTTGCCGTACGTTGTCGATCCCCCCCGAAATTTGGATCGACATGTGCGGGGACGCCGCTGAAAATAACTAGTACTGAAAATAACTAGTACCGCGCGCGGTGAATGAACGGGTGAGAGCGCGAGGCACGCGGGGAGCCGTGGCACACGGCGACCCGCGTGGGTCGGCTCGAACCCGTTCAGAACCGCGCGCGGTACTAGTTATTTTCAGTACTAGTTATTTTTATTATTATTCTTATTATTCCCCCAAATGAATCGCCTTTTTGAGGCCTTTCCCATACCCCAAAACTCACCAATTTTTGTGACCGCATCAATCCTGGTGTAAATTTACGTCTGAAAAAGGTTCGGGGAATGTGCGTCGAAAATTGAATGTGGGAGGGGCCAATAAGTGCGGCGCCACCTGTCCAAATTCACCATGACCAACACAAATATCGCACATGCACGAAATTCGGTACACATGTGTAGTGGGGCAGGATGAAGAAAAAATTACATTATGACCATGATCCAAACCCAACAGGAAATCCGCCATCTTGGGTTGATTGGCCATTTTTTGGCGATTTTGGCGAATTCGCAGCAATGGTATTTGAACTAACTCCTCCTAGAGTTTTCGTGCGATGACCTTCAAACTTGGTGAGGTCCCTGTGGACCAGTTGAGGAGCTCACGGTATCAAAAGTTTTTTCAAATGTCACATGGCGCGCGAGATAGGGGGCGGCAAAGTTTGTGATGATTCTGATGTTTCGCATCAGAAAAACAAAACTCTTATAACTTTGCGATGGAAGGTCCGATCCAAACCAAACTTGCTATGATTGATGATGGGCCATGGCTGAAGACGTCTATGAAAAAACGGTGAAGTTTGAAAACAGCGCCTCCTTGTGGTGAAAGAAAATACACCAAAAAAAAGTTTTTTTACGATTTCGGGAATAACTTTTACACAGATAATCGTACCCCACTCAAAATTGGTGACAACAGTCAAAACACATGGTAGATGATGTGTGATCAATATGACGACGAATCGTTTAACGGTGTTGCCATGGCAACGACGCAAAGTCTGATTTTTGGGACAAAAAATCAAACTGCTACAACTTCGCAAATCCTGGTCCGATCTGAACCAAACTTGCTAGGATTGATGATAGTCCGGCCCTAAAGACGTCTATATGAAAATATTCAATTTCGAAAACAGCGCCCCCTGGTGACAGCAGACAGTATGACAGCTTGTATTTCATTTATCTCCTCCTAGAGCTTTTGTGCGATCACCTTCAAACTTGGTGAGATCAATGTGGACGAGTTGAGCATCAAAAGTTATCAAAAGCTTTTTAAAATATTGTATGGCGTACGAGATAGGGGGCGCCAAACTTGGAGATAATAATAATTTTTCACAACAGACAATGAAACTCTTATAACTTTGCGACGGAAGGTCTGATCCCAACCAAACTTGCTATAGTTGATGATGGTTAGTTCCTGAAGACGACTGTGTTGCTGAAACGGTACATTTTGAAAACAGCGCCTCCTGGTGGTGGTAGAAATTCTAAAAAAACAAACTGTTACAACTTTGCCAATCCTGGTCCGATCTGAACCAAACTTGCAAGGATTGATGACAGTCCGGCCCTGAACATGTCTATATGAAAATATTAATTTTCAAATACAGCGCCCCCTGGTGACAGCAGACAGAATTACATTTATAGTTTTTGATGCTGCTCCAACAGGGATTGTTGTATCCACTTGAAACTTAGTATGTGGGACCCCAGACCCTTCCTCAACATGTCCGTAAAAGGTCACCTCCCTACAGGAAGTGGAACGCCCGAAACAGGAAGTAAAGTCTTACATTGTCCGATTGACAATGAAACTAGATATTATGGAGTTAATGAATCTCCTCAGCCTGAGACGAACAGGAAGTCGGCCAGGAAGTGGCCATTTTAAGCAGGAAATGCCCTCTAACTTGCGATGCGTTGTCCGATTTGCCGTATATATGAGTTGCGGGACCTTCCCTAATGTTCACGAGCGCCGTTGGCGAACGGAAGTCGGCCATTTTAAGCAGGAAGTGCCCTCTGCAGTACATTGTCCGATCTGCACAAAACCTTATATGTGACACCAGGGACCTGTCCTGGTATGTCTGTAAAGTCACCTCCCACCACAGGAAGTGGAGCAGCCGAGCAGGAAGTAAGTCTTACATTGTCCGATTGATACAAAACTAGATATGTGAGTTCACGGGCCTTCCCTGAACATGTTTCCCAGAGGCGAACAGGAGTTGGCCATTTAAACAGGAAGTGCCATGCTTTACCCGTCACGTTATCCAATTTACACAAAACCTTATATGTCACACCAGGGACCTGTCCTGAGCATGTCTGCAAAAGATGACCACCCAACAGGAAGTGGAATGCCCGAAACAGGAAGTAAACTCTAAGATTGTCCGATCTGCACAAAACTTGATATGTAAGACAAGGGAACTTCCCTGAACACGTTTACGGACGCGCCGTTGACCGAACAGGAAGTCGGCCATTTTAAACAGGAAGTGCCCTATAACTTTGCCATACGTTGCCGATCCCCCCCGAAATTTGGATCGACATGTGTGCGGACGCCGCTGAAAATAAGTTGTACTGAAAATAACTAGTACTGAAAATAGCGCTTAGTACGGCTGGCGGTGAATGAGGTGGCGGGGCGTGGCTGCCGGCGACCGGCGTGTGACTGGGCTTCCGGTTCAGAACAGCAGTACAAATCCAATAATAGCCGATATTATTCCCCCAAATAGATAAGCCTTTTTGAGGCCTTTCCCATACCCCAAAACTCACCTGATTTTTTGTGACCGCATCGTCTGGTGTAAATTTCGTCTGAAAAAGGTTAGGAAGTAATAAGTGAAAATTGAATGTGGGAGAACCCAACTTGGCGCCTGTCCAAATTCTACTTATTTAACACAAATATCGCACATGCACGAAATTCGGTACACATGTGTAGTGGGTCAGGATGAAGAAAAAATTACATTATGACCATGATCAAAACCCAACAGGAAATCCGCCATCTTGGGTTGATTGGCCATTTTTTGGCGATTTTGGCGAATTCGCAGCAATGGTATTTGAACTAACTCCTCCTAGAGTTTTCGTGCAATCACCTTCAAACTTGGTGAGGTCCCTGTGGACCAGTTGAGGAGCTCACGGTATCAAAAGTTTTGTCAAATGTCACATGGCGCGCGAGATAGGGGGCGGCAAAGTTCGTGATGATTCTGATGTTTCGCATCAGAAAAACAAAACTCTTATAACTTTGCGATGGAAGGTCCGATCCAAACCAAACTTGCTATGATTGATGATGGGCCATGGCTGAAGACGTCTATGAAAAAACGGTGAAGTTTGAAAACAGCACCTCCTTGTGGTGAAAGAAAATACACCAAAAAAAAGTTTTTTTACGATTTCGGGAATAACTTTTACACAGATAATCGTACCGCACTCAAAATTGGTGACAACAGTCAAAACACATGGTAGATGATGTGTGATCAATATGACGACAAATCGTTTAACGGTGTTGCCATGGAAACGACGCAAAGTCGGATTTTTGGGACAAAAAATCAAACTGCTACAACTTCGCAAATCCTGGTCCGATCTTAACCAAACTTGCTAGGATTGATGATAGTCCGGCCCTAAAGACGTCTATATGAAAATATTCAATTTCGAAAACAGCGCCCCCTGGTGACAGTAGACAATTTGACAGCTGGTATTTCAATTATATCCTCCTAGAGCTTTTGTGCGATCACCTTCAAACTTGGTGAGATCAATGTGGACGAGTTGAGCATCAAAAGTTATCAAAAGCTTTTTAAAATATTGTATGGTGTACGAGATAGGGGGGCGCCAAAATTGGAGATAATAATAATTTTTCACAGCAGACAATGAAACTCTTATAACTTTGCGATGGAAGGTCTGATCCCAACCAAACTTGCTATAGTTGATGATGGTTAGTTCCTGAAGACGACTGTGTTGCTGAAACGGTACATTTTGAAAATAGCGCCTCCTGGTGGTGCTAGAAAATTCTAAAAAAAGAAACTGTTACAACTTTGCCAATCCTGGTCCGATCTGAACCAAACTTGCAAGGATTGATGACAGTCTTGCCCTGAACACGTCTATATGAAAATATTAATTTTCAAATATGGCGCACAAGATAGGGGGCGGCAAAGTTCGTGATGATTCTGATGTTTCGCATCAGAAAAACAAAACTCTTATAACTTTGCGATGGAAGGTCCGATCCAAACCAAACTTGCTACCATTGATGATGGGCCATTGCTGAAGACGTCTATGAAAAAACGGTGAAGTTTGAAAACAGCGCCTCCTTGTGGTGAAAGAAAATACACCAAAAAAAAGTTTTTTTACGATTTCGGGAATAACTTTTACACAGATAATCGTACCGCACTCAAAATTGGTGACAACAGTCAAAACACATGGTAGATGATGCGTGATCAATTTGACGACAAATCGTTTAACGGTGTTGCCATGGCAACGACGCAAAGTCGGATTTTTGGGACAAAAAATCAAACTGCTACAACTTCGCGAATCCTGGTCCGATCTGAACCAAACTTGCTAGGATTGATGACAGTCCGGCCCTAAAGACGTCTATATGAAAATATTCAATTTCGAAAACAGCGCCCCCTGGTGACAGCAGACAATATGACAGCTTGTATTTCAATTATCTCCTCCTAGAGCTTTTGTGGGATCACCTTCAAACTTGGTGAGATCCATGTGGACGAATTGAGCATCAAAAGTTATCAAAAGCTTTTTAAAATATTGTATGGCGTAAGAGATAGGGGGCGCCAAAATTGGAGATAATAATAATTTTTCTCAACAGACAATGAAACTCTTATAACTTTGCGATGGAAGGTCTGATCCCAACCAAACTTGCTATAGTTGATGATGGTTAGTTCCTGAAGACGACTGTGTTGCTGAAACGGTACATTTTGAAAACAGCGCCTCCTGGTGGTGGTAGAAAATTCTAAAAAAACAAACTGTTACAACTTTGCCAATCCTGGTCCGATCTGAACCAAAGTTGCTGGGATTGATGACAGTCCGGCCCTGAACACGTCTATATGAAAATATTCATTTTCAAATACAGCGCCCCCTGGTGACAGCAGAAAGAATTACATTTATAGTTTTTGATGCTGCTCCAACAGGGATTGTTGTATCCACTTGAAACTTAGTATGTGGGACCCCAGACCCTTCCTGAACATGTCCGTAAAAGGTCACCTACCTACAGGAAGTAGAACGCCCAAAACAGGAAGTAAAGTCTTACATTGTCCGATTGACACGAAACTAGATATGTGAGTTACGGAACCTTCCCTGAACATGTTTCCGGAGACGAACAGGAAGTTGGCCATTTTAAACAGGAAGTGCTCTCTTACTTTGCCGTTCATTGTCCGATTTGCACGAAACCTTATATGTCACACCAGGGACCTGTCCTGAGCATGTCTGCAAAAGATGACCTCCCAACAGGAAGTGGAATGCCCGAAACAGGAAGTAAACTCTAAGATTGTCCGATCTGCACAAAACTTGATATGTAAGACAAGGGAACTTCCCTGAACACGTTTACGGACGCGCATTTGACCGAACAGGAAGTCGGCCATTTTAAACAGGAAGTGCCCTATAACTTTGCCATACGTTGCCGATCCCCCCCGAAATTTGGATCGACATGTGCGGGGACGCCGCTGAAAATAACTAGTACTGAAAATAACTAGTACCGCGCGCGGTGAATGAACGGGTGAGAGCGCGAGGCGCGCGGGGAGCCGTGGCACACGGTGACTCGCGCGGGTCGGCTCGAACCCGTTCAGAACCGCGCGCGGTACTAGTTATTTTCAGTACTAGTTTTTTTTATAATTGTACAACCGTGTTTTTGTGACATGGCTATTATGCAGGTCTCTGCTTGCCATGGCTTCCTAATTTGCATATCTTGTACAAAGTGTGGTCCTATAAATAAAGGTCAAGTGACTATGAGCTCAGAGAGTAAAAGGTGGGAGATAAATTGCATGTCCCCCGGCACCAGGAAGACTCGGACTGAGCTAAAACACATCTTGTGCTGAGGAAGAGTGTAATTATGTTAAAAGAGAAGGGGAGTGGGGGATGGATCAGGCCAAAAACACCTTGGATTGAATGTATTCCTAGAAAGAGGTGGCTGTATAAAATTGAAACCCACTGTTAAACGTACTTTGACTCACTTTTCCTAGAATAGCGCTTGTGAATTACTCCTTCACGTCAAACGCAGTGTGGAGTGACTGGTTCTTTGTGTCACCTCTGGCAGTGAAACACCATGACGACGCTTCTGGACCTCAAGAGCAGTGTGCTGCGGCAGGTGCAGCGGAGCCAGTCGCTGAGGAGCCGACGGGAGACTCCGCCCTCGGCCGGCAGCCCCCTCACACCATATCCCGAGCCCTTACCTCGCAGGTGAGTCGTTAGCGTTAGCACACATTTATGCTAAGATATTACTTTGAAGTGCTGAGGTCTTATGCTGTACAACTGATTAGAAATGAGGTTTTCCATGGTTTGCAACGATTATCCGACGTTGTACCTATTTAATTGAAACTCCACCTCTAAAAAATGTTCGATAAATCCAATGCACTATAGGAAGTGCTGGGGGCAGTAGTAGTATACATCAACTGCATTCTGAACCAACAAAGAAGAACAAAGGATGAAATGGGGCCTATATTTCAACAATGACTGATTCACCGAATGCAATTGCACTTATTACATGAAGAAAACATACAATTAGAAACAAAGCATTGCTTCCTCGTAGTAAAATAGTCCGTTAGCTTGGGTGTTGAAATGCGACCATACCAATTGAGCGCATCTCCCACCAAACTAAATGATGTTTTATACATTTACACTCAGAAAAATATCACACTGCTGTGAGGAGGGAGAATAACAAGCCAGTAAACAATGAGATTGGAGCAGTTATATTATATTATTATATGACCATTGTTAAACTCAAGGCAGCAGAGGTTACACTGTCTCCTTCACCTCACATATATTGATGTTAATAAGAAAAACAGATTCCATTGTTGCTGGGATGTCTCTGACAAGTAACATGTGTAAATTGAATGGAATTCTGCGCATTGATACATACCAGGCTCTCTATGTCTTTAGTCCCTAGCAACAGTCTTTTACAGCTGGTATAGAATAGTACCAAAATAAATGGCCACAACCATTCCATTCTTTGGTACCCAGAGCAAAAAGGTAAGGTACATTTAGACCAGTGGTACTCTATTATTTTCTGTCATGCCCCCCCCCCAGAGGACGGAAATGTTTTCATGCCCCCCGAATTGAAATACTATTGAGAACCTGATCATTTTTATTTATTTATCTGCATAAATTTATCTTGATTTATCTTGTCCTGCCCTGCCCCCCACACCCTCCTAACCCCCGGGGGGCCCCCACTACTTGAGAAGTAGTGATTTAGACCAGCTCCACCCATCAGTCAGCTGACTGAGTGCCAGAAAAACTTAAATGCCTTATGACTGGTGTAAACATCCTATGAAACATCCCACTAACAGCCACAAATGGCACTTATCCATCACACAGTTCTAGCACTACTCGACTCTGTTTTTTTGTTTTTTTGTTTTTCCATTCGCGATAGTACCTGGAACCTGGTGCTTTTATGGTATCTGCTCTGGGGAGGTTCCAAGCGAGCTGAGTTGATACTAAAATATGACATCAACAGACCGCCGGCCACTGATTGGTCAGAGAGTTTCGTCACTGGAAGAGTCATGAGCGCCGAACAATGCCAAACTGTAGATAAGTTAGAAAGATTAAACATCTTGAAACATTTAGCAAGGACATTTCTAAAATCTCACTATTCAATAGAGGAGTCTGGTGTATGTAGCGACAGCACTGCCGAAAGCTGGGGTGAATCAAAACCCGTTCAGCCGTATTTTAATTCAGTCAGACTGTGTCAGACGCATACAGGAAGTACTGAACGATTCTGTGAATAAATCCTTTTATTGAACTGATTCTAATGATTCAGTTACACCGAAAACAACCGCTTTGACCGTCCATGTTGAGGAGGTACAATAAAGTAATGGAAAACAACATGCCTGATACCAGACCTGATACAAGAGTCGAGAAGAGTAGTTCTAGAAGTATATAAAGTAAATGCGCCTCAACCCAGCAGGAAACAAAGCTGCTGGATAACCTCCTTTGTTGTCTGTTGCCTTGGGTTTGATGTAATCTTTTGTTGTCGTCGCACCAGTATGACATCACGCGACCTGGTCATCGGGTACTACCAAACCATACCATACCATACTGTACCAAACCAAAGCGTACCATGATGGAAACAAACTCCAAACTCTTTTGACGAGTTACGATGTATGTTCTGCTTCTACTTATCTGCTGATTCAGTGTCAGACACAAATTCAGACAATGGGAAAGTAATAGGAGGCAGATTGTTGCCATCATGGGCATTTAATAGCCTCACTAATCATTATTTGGGAAAATTGAATTGCTAGGTAGCTGAGGATTTAGCATCACATGCTCATTAGCAATAATTCTTGTCTGTTATTAATCTATTTTCCTCTCTGCTTAAGCTGCAGCTCATCATTTCTTGTCACCGGCGTTTTTAATGTGGCTGGCATTTATTCCACAGTTGTGACTTGCTGTGAGGAGGCCATGCACAAGCTACCCCTCCCCAAAGGAAACATCTCCTCGCTATTACATGCACAGTCAGGCTCTGAGGGGATCACAAATGCTGCTCTCTTGTATATCGGTTTACGCCGCATGGTTCTAATGTCCTCACGTCTCCTTCAACAACATAGTACAGCACACTTCTCTCTCTGACTTGAGTGATACATCTTTTTTTGCATCACGAACCAGAAGAGCAAACCACTTCTTTTTTACACGTTTGTGTATGCGTTCCAGTGTGTATTTGTACTGTATGTGTACGCGTTAAAATACGTTTTTTTCTGTCACTTTGGCTGACCTTTGTTGTCATGGTTACGGTCATAAACACACAGCAATGGTTGTGGAAAGTTTGCAGATAAAAGAAACAAAAAATGAATCAATGTCCTCGTCCATCTTTATTTAATGTTACGTGATTTACGTCGCAAGTACTCGCACCGATAGAGGTCTATTATCATTATTATTATTATCATTATTATTATTATTATTATCATTATTATTGTTGTTGTTGTTAGTGAAGACAATCTGTAGGGTTTTTTGGTGAGAACATTTCTCAATTGATGATGAAAGTAACTGTTTATTGTTACCATACATTTGCCAAATCCACCTTTCGTAGCATCCACATAATCATAGATCTGTGGCTGTGTCAATATGAATCCTTCATAGTTTAGGTAAAGATAATTAGTAACACTGACAGAATGAGTATTTCGACTCATTTTGACCTTGTGTTTTTATTTTCTATGTACACTTACTGTATGTATGTGAGTTGTCTGTACGTACTTGTATTTGTATAAATGTGTGTCCACTGTAAGGCCTTTTTGTAAATATACTGTAACCATGTATTTGTATGTGCGCCGTGTGTCCGTTTATTTTCTGTCGTTGTCTTACAACTTTCTGTAATGTCTTGAATAATGTCATGTGTTTACTTGTCTGCTTTGTCCTTGTGCTCTTAAAAAATAAACTGGTCTTAAGTGGATTATGTTGCCTGGTCTGGATCTTGTCTGATCCTTTCCAATGTTTTTATTTTAGTTTTTTGCTTCGTGGCACAGGTAAAATCAAGAAGCTGGAATTTTTTTTTTTTTTTTTTTTCATCACTCTTGTTTTGAAGCTTCATCTGAAGCCAAAAGTAATAGTATGAACCTGAGGTTTCTATAGCAACCTAAAGACAGGCTGCTACCACCACGATGTGAACTTATACTTGTAATGACGACCATGTCTATTTTTAACCGCGGAAGATAACCTTAGATGCTGTGTTGACGACTGATCAATTTTGGATTTGAAAGACGCTAACACTAACCAACCTATTTCTTTTGTCATTTGCATGCTTTATTTAATATCCATACAGTATAGAACGCTACCTCTCGATGGCTTATTTTATATTTTTTAATTATGTTGAATCTGCTCCATAGGACCCTATTTGTGTCCTCTGAAGGATAATTTAAACAGTCAGTATCTCACCTCTTTCTCATTTCCTATTCCATCTCCCCAGTGTTGCAGCCCTCACACTGAGCGTCAGCCGTGCACATACTCTGAGCACTCATCATTAGAGGCTGTTGATCTTTGTTATCCTCTCAGACTGCCGCTGACCAGCCTGGACTCCCACTTTAATTGAGAATTTGCAAACGAGGCCATGTAGATTTGGGCCACTCCGTCCACAGTTGTTGACCCCGCACCAGTCGGTCGTCCCCGCTAAGCTCTCTGCGCAGCGAATGGCACAATGGAGGTGAAACATGTTTGATTGAAATGAGCAGAGTGTGGTTTCGAGCCT
This sequence comes from Solea senegalensis, assembly GCF_019176455.1. Taxonomy (NCBI): domain Eukaryota; kingdom Metazoa; phylum Chordata; class Actinopteri; order Pleuronectiformes; family Soleidae; genus Solea; species Solea senegalensis. The sequence continues at coordinate 277,362 of NW_025322259.1, read as the reverse complement.
TCATTGTGGTTGGGATGTGGTGTTATATTCACAAGACGCTAAAGTAAAGGGAAAGGGAATTACATTGAAAGTGATCGCGTGACTTATTTTTGTTTTATTCCACTTCCATCCTTTTCAACAGCGGTGACCTTTATATTACACACATGACTTTATTGGATTTTGAATCCTGAGCTTGGCGCAGACTCATTTATGAATTCCACTCCTCGGTTTAATTTGATTGAATATCTCATATTTGCCTAATCAGTGCGGAGTAACAATTTGAAATGACACTAAAGAGGATTTAAAGGATTCTGCTTTGTCAGCTGGTTTCATCTTGTTTCTTACGTGCCCCCCAACTCCCTCTGCTCATTTCATTTTATATTAGAAATCCAACTTTTCAGTCAAGCTACAGTATTCTCTGTTGTTCAAGTCTGTTGTTCGTTGTCTGACAAAAATCACTGTACGCCACGCATGTTACATATGTAGTGCTGAAGCCACAGAGTGTTCTATTTGAGCTGTCTTCTCATATGAACAGTGATTCTCTGAATCAGACCCGATGGTCCAGACATCAGTGGATTACCTACAGTTGACAGTTGCCCTTTCCCACATGCAGTGCACAACTTGAGAGCGTCTGTGTGAGACATTTTTTTTTCAACCCACTCGAAATATTTCATTAGGCTTTCAGAGCAGGGTGGAGACATGGCCAGACATAACACAGCCTCCGTACCGAGCGTGTGGCAGTTCATTAGATTCCGTCGTTATAAAGTCCACACGCACTGCTCCTCGTCGAAAAACAGTTCAGGGCTGAACCGCAGGTGTAAAAGCAGCTTTGGACTGTCACAATCCGTCCGACTGGGTAAAAAAAAAAGGTGCTGTGCCACTTGCAGGACTGAACAGAAAAGAGGTGTGGCCCACTCAGATCATTACTGTCAAGTGTCTTACGGAGAGTAGACGACGCCAAGTTGGGCATGTTCTCATCCGTGGGTGATACCTTAAATAAAAAGAGAGCTGCACTCAATACCAATCAGGTTGACTGGGAAATAATGTCAGGAGGGTCCTCACGGGTCCTTCAGAAAGAATTCAGGGCCCTTGAAAGTTTTTCACAATTCATCTGAATAGACATGTGTCATTGAAAGTGCTTGAATTTTGTGGCAGAAAAAATTTAAGTTGATATTTGTCTCCCTTGTTTGTTTACGACTCTACCTACTGCTCCATTGCTTGATTCTTCGTTGCCCTCCCATCTTTAGCTGTGTCACCACATTGAATTTGAGGGGATTGGTCCTGGAAAGACCTTGAATGTGATGTCAACCAACCACTGTCCACCGTAACATTATTACATTTGAGCAAAAAGCTATTGGAGCTTCCTCCTTACTCCGTCACTTAGTTCCTGTTGAGAGAGTGTTTATTCCATCCTATTCTATTGAGTGTCATGACTACTCTAACACTAACAGAACTGTTAATAAAGTAACAATTATACGTTATAATAAAATCTGACATTTGTGGAGAATTGAGAGGGGTGTGGCCATTATGTAACAGCCCTATTACATGGTCTGTCACCAGGAGGAGCCCTGACTTGTGTGTTGATTAACCAAAGCATGTGTTTACTAGAGATGAATCGATACCCTTACATCCGATGTCACAACCTTAAAGCAGATCTATTTTCTCTACAGAGCTCCCCCTACAGTTTTGGAGTACATATTTAAACGACACCCCTGTGAACATCCATACATCCATTGTCTAGCACTTTATCCTCACTGTCTCAACTTCACGAGACCTCCTGATTCTGAGGATTTTGCTCGGCAGTTTATCTGCTAACCGACAGTAGGGGGAGTGGAGACAGAAAGACATTTAAAATCCCGGTAGAAATCCCGCATGGTTCCATTTTAAGTGTCTACCAATATCGAATTGCACGTACTGGTTTTGCATCTTTCTTCTTTTCACTTAAAATAAGTCCAAACAGCTCACACATCCCCATGGTGCCAGCCAAAATCACAATTCCGGGGGGGCTTCAAAACAGAAGTTCAGGCTCTTCTTTTATTTTCCCAGAGCGTGTGGAAAAATTGCCCTTTATTGCTTGATTTCAAATAGCTCAAGCTCTCGCTCAGCCGTTGTACCACTCGGCGAGGAAGTATAAACTGTGAAACACAATTGGGAAACACCCGGGAGGATCCGGGTTGGAAATAATTTCACACCAGGCCGCTGTTCAAGTCTGTCAGTATGCCGATCTGCAGGAGACGGCTGGTCCTTTCACAAGCTATTGAATGGAGGGATGGGGTTTGAGCTGTCGCGACTGACGCTGTCTCTTCACCTGTTGTGTTCTAGTGCTTGACCAAATGTGTAATTAAAGTTAAAACCCAAGTGTCTGGTGTGCAGTATTGTAGTGAAGTTTGGCTCCTGTCATGGACACCCTCGGTTACGATTGGAGCTGAAGGTTGATATTAGCCACTGACAACCGTGACTAACCCGATTAAAAAAAATCCACTTTTTTCATTAGAACGCTTACAGACGTCACAATGTCTTTCATGCTGCACACGACAGTGATGTCTGCACTATTAATTACTATGTATGCACTGCCATATTGTATTGGAGTGTGGAGTGAGAGCCCGCTGTCACCTTCACACTCCACATTAGCGCAGTGTTTAAAAACATAATTCTGTCAGATGGAAGAAGTTCACAGTGTTTTCTATTTATGTGTTCCTGCTGATTTACTCTAAAAATGGAGAACTATATTGTAATTGAAGTGTTTGAATGTTTGAAGGACCTGTTTCCTAGCAACATCATATCAGTTTGTTATTCTGGTCGAGTGTGTGTGTGTGTGTGTGTGTGTAAGAGAGGGATGGAGACAGAGACAGAGTTTTAAAATCAAAATTAACTGTTCTTTCAATATCCAGGCTTTATTTTCTGCTCGTGAACACATCATTCCACAACTTGACGCAAAGGATCCCAGACTGTTTTGGCAAATGCTCACGCTGTTTTGACTGATCGACATATTTTCTGAAAGGGGAAAAAAATGCCTTGGATGAAAATAGATGTGGTGGGAATTGAGTCTCATAGCGCAAGCATCACAATCAAACGAGGGTTATTTTGTACCACACGTGCAAATGAAACCTCAGATCTCTTCAGGGGGAGCGGGGTTTATTTGTGGAGTCGTTCACAGACGGAAGCCTGAAGCTTTTAAACACGCTGTTTCAGATGAGAGAGGAGGGACAAAAACAACTACCCTTTTTGTTGAGTTGTTTAATTTTAGCAACAGTCATGCAACAACGGCACCTGTAAAGTTAAGCAGTGAAGTATTGAGTATCTTCAAATTGATAGGTAGGTCAGTAGTTGGATGGATGGAAATTCTTTGCAAAGTTGAGAGTAGAGAGAGTTTTTTTGGACAGTTCTTCCATAAATCCAGAATAATCCACAGATTAATGGCTGGTTGGAAGTAACTCTGTAAACTGTGTTGGTGTCCATTCATTTGCACTCTATTCTCCTTTTTAATGATTACATTGTACCATGAATCAAGGACTAATTAAAGGTTCCAGCAAGTGGCTTTTAATTAAATGCATCCACCTCTTCATGTGCTACGGTTTTGACGCCGCCAGTGCAAACCTGACCAGCTCTCCCAGCATGGCTGCCATTAGTCTTCATCAATGCCTCAGGGGTTTGCCATCCGCTCCCCCCCGCCATGGTGAGAGTCAGTGGGTGCCGGCATGGGCTGCCACACGCCCGCTGTGATGCGATGACGCTAATAAAGGAGCGTGACGGGGGCCCCTGTGGACGACTCTTCTGCATAATGTAGTGGGGAGGGCATGAAGACATGAGGAAGGAGGCTGAAGCCGGGAGGGTGGGGATAGTGGAGCGAGGTGAGGATTTGTAGGCAGATGGCACGACGGAGCTGATCACGATGGTTGTGCCGCCGCTCAAGTCGGGAGTTGCAGTCTGCCCTGGCGATTTCTATACAGGCCACGGAGGGTGGATGAAAGTGGTGGGCACTGGCGCTGGCAGTGGTAATTGTAGGGGGGGGATTCCCAAGGTGTTGAGCCCAGCTTTTCCCTCCCCAAATGTGTCTGCATCACCATGACAACTGCGGCTGGCGGGAGTCCGGGAATTCACTCGCACCTGGAGGAAACGGAAAACATCATTTGCATTTTGCACACAGCCCCGCTCATCATCATAGTAGATTAACTTGCTGCATGCACAGTGCAGACATGTTAACGTGGACCAGTATGTGTGTGTGTGTGTGTGTGTGGGGCATCAGATAAGAACGTGATTGACAGATAATAAAAAAAAGTCAATTGCCTCCAGGAGTCCAGTAGCCCATCGTGAGCAGGAAACAGATCATGTTTACTCAAGTGTGTGCCAGAAAAATAAAAATGGATCACTCAGTACGTTGCCATGCACAGTTAAGTCACGCTAAGCCATTTAATTGGATTACTGTCCTTGTCCCAGTACACAAACACTCGCAGGGAATCGATTTATTGAATGAAGTGTGTCCGTCTGCGCGAGGCTCGGTGGAGATGTGCCCCCATTTCAGCTTGTTAGTATTAGTCGGTTTCCTGTTGACCTATGCACCTTACTCCTGGGGGCGCTACGGGAGAAAATGATTGTGGAAGAAACTTCCAGAGCAGAAGTTGAAGCGGCTGTAAACTAGGAACGCGGCTTCAGGATGACACTGTTGAGGGAGACTGGTGATGAGGGAGACTAAGGCTCTCGCTCGGCTCTCTTTGTCTGACTTTAAATAAATACGCGAAAGCGACTGACCTATTGTTTTGCCGTGGAAATACAGCAGTTACTGAACTCCCAACTGCATTATCTGGCTGTGTTAATCCAACAAATAACAAGTATTTTAAACCTCTTCTTTTAGTCGAAATGACACGATAATTAGTTTTTTTTTTTTTTTTCCTAATGTCATGTAAGTAAAGAAAAGTTAGATATGTTCATGTTATTATGAACTACAGACTTGTGTATAATAACTAAACATTTCATTTTATGTTATAACTTGCTTTTGGCTACGTTTAAATTGGATTACAAAGATTGGGATATCCAAAAAACATGAAACATGTTATAACATGAAACATTAGGCAAGGCAGCTTTATTTATATGACATATTTCATACACAAAGGCAACTTATTAATACAGAGTACAGAGTAATACAAGAAGAAAGAAACCAAAACGTTAGACTACAATGGAGCATCAAACGACGTTCAGACAAGGTTATTTGTCACCATCATGTGAAAATGTCTTCTTTTAACATTTGATTGTAACCTTAAAAGTTTCCACATTGTTATGTAATACTGACTCATTTCAATTTCCCTGGCATGACAGGGAATTCGCTTCCATCAGTGACAGATGCTCCTCCGTGGTGTCTGTAAACAGGACGCAGTCCTAACGTCTTTGAAACCCACAGTGTTTTCACTTCCTCTCCAGAAATATTCTGATGCCACACTGATTTGTACAACACGCTTGTCGCCTCAGTCTTTCTTTCTTTCTTTCTTTCTTTCTTCCTTGTAAATTCACATCTTTTTTCCCAAGTGTTTCCATCTCTATCTTTAGAGCTGACTTGTCAATCAGCTCCCTCTTCTTGGCAGGATTTCCGAGGAGAGCGCGGAGTTCTTTGAGCGCATGAACGCTGTCCTCCAGAAGCAGGAGAACATGCTGCGGGCCGCGGACGCCGAGGTAACCGACCACACACCCGCCCACCCCCTCCCGCCCCAAGTCCCCTACATTTCTGTGTGTTGCACTGTCGATGAACATGCAGTGAGTGCAGCTCCAGCAGCTCACCGCCGGGGCCAACGTGACGTCTTTGGACAGAAGGGCCGGGGTTGAGTTGGGTGCTCTAGAAGACTGGAAGCTCAGCTGTGACAAGCTGCTGTCAGCATCTATGTTCAGCTCCTCCTGCTGCTGCCGCCACCGCTAACAAGGCGACGGCGCTTCAGCGACGTGTTTACTCGGAGTTTTGACGACTTCATTTGCCAAAGGGGAGAAAAAAAAAAGGAACATAAGAGCAAAGTGTCCTGCATCAAAACATAAGGAACGGTCACACCACATGTTGAGTTTTCTTGACTGTGTTCCATGTTTTTTATTGGCCAACTGATGCATATGTGCTGGCCAGAGATATTTGGTTTTACTTCATAGTTTTCTTCTATTCCGTGCGATTTTCAGTAGATCTTATTGATATTAATTTTGATAAAGACATATGAGGAAGCATTGGCTGTATTTTCTGTGCATACATGGGTAAATACAGGCATAAGCTATGACTACTAATTTTGGGATGTGTTAAAGATTTGGTTTTTTTTTGGTCGGTGTCGATAAACTAAAAAGTGAGGAAAAGGTTAAATGACGTGTAAGTCAACAATTGTTTGTAGTTTTCGCATCAAAAGAGAGATTTCCACTCTAAAGTCATCGTGTGGTTTCTATGCAACACTGAAACAAAAAGGAACTGTAATAGTAATTGGTTCTGTTACTTCATAAAGCTGATGTCAGTAAAGACAGACATTGGATTAGAATGTAAAATGACGCAGTCGCTATATATAAACGAGGAGGCAGCCAGAGAAATAAAACAAAGTCAACAACGACAACAATGCACGGTCGGGTGATTCCCATGTGACCTTATCATTTCCTCTCGCTGGTGTTTTTTGGTGAAACTGTGTTGTGTGTAACCTCACAGTGTCAAAGAGGAGCCTGCACTGTGCCGCCGCCCCAGGAACACGTGGACCAGGCCTTCATCCCCGACAGAATCAGCAGGACGGAGGTGTGTCCGCTCAACTTTTCCATTTTCCATCGCATCCTTAACGGGATTAAATCATGGTCATGTTTCTGTTGTTGTTTTTGTTGTGTTTTGTCTAATCCTTTTGCTTTTGATGTGCATGTACATTTGATGTACGCGTGTGTTTTCATGCAGCTGGACCTGCTTTATGAGGAAGCTGTGTACACGGTGGTCAACAGGGTCGGCGTGCCTTCAGCGGAGCACGTGAAAAGTGACGAAGAGCTGTTCACATACTTGCCCAAGGTATATCCGTCCGTATCTGCTGTATCTATGTATGTTGACGTCAGAAGAAAACAAGCTCAGCGTCGCTGATTTTCGCCTCACGCGGAGAGTGTTTGTCGGCCGTGAGGCTGTGAAAATCAGAGCAGATGTTCTCGCCTCATACCTGATTAAACATCAAAGCCGAGTCACACAGAGTGTTGATATTCAGCTGTGATGATACATTCGTTCTCGGGTGAAGGACCTCGGCCTCTTGTCTGGAGTTAATCTTCTGTTTATTTCAAGATGTTTGTTTCCAGCCGGTCAGGAGCTAAACTAAAGAACCAAAGGAAAAAAAAAAAAGGCAGTCAGGTTGAGGAAGAACACTTTCATGACCTGAAAGCTGAGAGTTTCCGTGGTTGTGCATAAGC